>NW_025836197.1:194924-284233 GCF_002878395.1 Capsicum annuum
ATTATTATTATTATTATTATTATTATTATTATTATTATTATTATTATGGTGCTTTATTTCATGATCTTTACATTTGATTTTAATTACATATATTGATAATTATAATATTAAATTATTTATTTTTTGGATTGTGAATTATTCTTTAACTTAAATTAAAGAGAAAAAAGCACACCTTGCCTTATTCTTTAATTCATTTTATTCGAGTCATTTTAATAAATCAAATAGAGAAAGTAAAAAAAAAATTGGGAAGGGAGTGGAGATGGAAGTTGAGGTTAAGAATGAGGTAGGGTAGGGGTGGGAGGTGGGTGGGGATAGTCTTTTTTTTCTTTTTCATATTTCATTGGGAAATAATATGATGGTTAATTTTTTAAAAATAATATGATAATGAGATATTCTAACATGAAACGATTAGAAATGATATATTTTTAATATTATCTATGCATCGCACAGGTACGTACACTAGTTATATTAATAGTTATGTTTATGATATCTTTGATATTCTATATTGTTGTCTTATAAATAGAAGTGTTATAAGTCTTCTTTCCTCCATTATCAAAATTAAAAATATTTCATTCACTATATATTTTTTGAACTTTCATATATTCTTTTAAAAAAATTCATTTGTATACCTTCAAAAATTTCCTCCTTATTCTTTTCTTTTGGGTATGCTATTGCTTCTTCTTCTTCTTCTTCTTCTTCTTCTTCTTCTTCTTCTCTATTTATTTGTGTAGTTTCTTTATATTGTTTCTTTGACATCTTAATTGATTTGCTAAACTCATACATGAGATTATATTAAATTTGTTGTTATTGTTATTTTATATTGTTTGTAACTTTTAAGCAAGAACATGTATGACTTAAATCTATTTTCTTATAATTTTCTTCATAATATATTAATTTTTTGATGCATTATTTTTTACAGTGATATGAAGAAGATCAAATAGTAAACGAATGAAGTAAAGATGAAATGATGACTATGTAAAGATTTGAGGAGAAGGACATAGGAATCACTTGACATGAATGTCTTTTTTTGAAATTATATATATTCTTTTTGCTTTCTCTAAATAGTTTAAATTACTACATAATTTGTTCACGTTTTTTTGTCGTTATACTAAAAATAGATATAAAAAAGAAATATAGATAAGATGATGTGACATCTTAAGTTTTTTATTTTTTTTTACATAATCTACTAAATAAATAGATTATTAAAAGTCTCATAAAATAAAATCAAAATTGTCCTTAATATAGATCTTTTGCAATAGAACCTATTCACCATTTTCTTGAGACAACCCACATAATAGAAATTAATATATCATAATCTTAATGATAATTAATTTCTGTTTATGTATTATGCAGTTGTAATTGTAAAATTAATGTCAATGAGGAAAATGTAAAAAATTAAAATAAAGGCAATAAAGAATAAATAAGTATAATAAATGATTAAAGAGTAGTAAAGAGTCATTAGCTTGAAGTCTTCTTTCTCATCGAGATAAATGCTTTCTAAAGCTCAAAATTCACATTGTTTGCATCTAGGGTCTCTTCGTTATGATATGGTATGAAAACAGTTATTGTGAAACATGTTTTTCACTTCAACCTTTTAATTTAATCTTTGTAAATTGATAAATATTCCGATAAGTTATAGTTTTTAGTTTTTTACTTGGGTAAAGCCAGGTAAGTTGTAGTATTAAATTCTTTGTTTTGGCTTTAACTCTATTATATGTATTATTTAGATATGGTTATGCTTTTATTCACTAAGATTCTTTTGATTTTTTACTTTCACTCCTTAGTAATTGATGTTAACAAAAAAGGGATTTATGACTTTGACTCCTCACTAATTCATGTTAAGTAAAAGGTGATTTATTCTGAAAGCATGATGTTAGATATTCAATTACTTTATCTGCCTATGTTTGATGAACACTTGCTATTGGCATGTATTGATTCTTCTGTTTCTACGGTGTTTTAATGTAGATTAATCATGCAATGAATTATTTCAATTTCTATTAATATAACAAGTCAATAAGAAATTTAATCCGTGCGTGTAATATCTTTGCCAGGTTAGTCATATACATTTAAAAAAAATTGAATGAAATTCTTTTGAAAGCGATATTTGAACACAGTGAAAGTCAAATATAATAAAAGAACAATTAACATTTGATATATGATTACATTAAGAAACAATTAGGGTTACGTTGGGGAATATAAAAATAAAGTTGATCAAAATAAAGATATTTTTATTATGCAAATTGTAATATAATTTAGTCATAATTTAATTTTATGTAATAATCATGCAAAGCACAGACATATTCACTAGTATTTTTTAAAATTGAATCTAGCGAAACATCTTGGACTTCTTTCATTGATAATTAAAAATGAAATGACATACTATAATGCTTGTAAGATCTATCAAAATTAATTTTCTTGATAAATATTATTATTTATTTTAATTATATTTTAGTTACAATAACAAAACTCACTTTTCATGACCATAAAATTACTAAGGCCTGTTTGGAAAGTCATTCTGCTAAATGGATTTGGTGTAATTGAGTGTAATTACATAGGCATAGTTGATTGGTTAGATAATTACTTGGTTAGCAGGTAATCTGGTATGCTGATAATTGCATGGTGTAATTAAAAGTTGGTTAATTTTTTATTTCTTTCCTATCCACTTTAATTTATTTTTTTCTATTATTTTTAATTCTTTCTTTTTTTAGGTATTATTCTAGGATTCTTTAAAAGGGAAAGCATTTGGAAAATTGGATAAATATATCCTTCATCAGACTTTGTGGCCATATTTGCCTTGTTGTCATACTTTAGGGCCAATTTTATCCTATCTACTTTGGAAAATATACCACTACTGAAAGAAGACCACAAAACAATGGCCAAAAGCAACAGACAACGACATATTTAGACAAAATCGATGAAAAAGTGACACAGTCATTTGCATCATAAAAAGACCCGTTGCTTTTTGAAAATGACTGACTGTGTCATTTTATGATAAGAATTAATTGATGAACAAAAAATGATGGACATTGTCGTTTTTTTGAGAAAAAAATTAAATTTATTTTAGAAAAAGCGACACAGTCCATCTCTTTTTGTTCTTCATAATGAAGAAAAAAATGACGAAATCGTCGATTTTTGTAAAAAAAAATAAAAAAAAATTAGAAAAGCGACGGACAAAAGCTATTATGTCCGTCGCTTTTATGTATTTTTTGGATGCAGAAATCTGTATTCTCTACATCCCACCTTCCAAATGAAAATGCAATTCAATATATATAGTCTTATGCAATACACATTACTAAAACAATCACACAATGCATAATATACTACATTATCAAAATATTTAAGCAATTCAAATCAACAACAATTAAATAATTAATCCAACATCCAAAAACACTTAACAATTAATCCAACGAAATCCAAAACACTTAAACAGTCCTAAAGGTTTTCAATAGTTAAAATTTAGTTCAAGAATTTCTAAAAAGTGTCTAAAAACATCAAATTCAATAACACTAACGAGTAATTTCCAAAAAAATTCTTCATCACTCTCTGTTCCTTCTTTGCTACTTGAATCGGGAGATGGAGATCACAATGCTGACAATGATGAGCCATGCTATCCATTTGTTTCTTAAGTTTCTCGACGATCTTGCACATAATATCATTTTGAGCAACGGACGTTGCCAAGGCACGTGTAAGTTGTGCAATATGCTTCGACATAGCTATAATTGAACACCATCAATCACCTCAACCTGGCATGAGGAACCAATACTAGCCAATCCTAACTGGATACGTCGTAACTCATTTCAAGAACCCATCCCATAGACTCTCTTCTTTTGTCCTACTCTCACTATTTTTTCGATCCAAATTTGAATAGCTTCCTCCTATTTAGGTATTAGATCAAACTCAGATAAATAGCGCTTATAGTCATCCTGCTTATTAAAAAAGACATGGTAGTAAATTTTACTATTACTAAGTAAGGTGGAGGATACGTAAATTTTAATATTTTTTGTTTACGTATTGAATACAAGAAATAAGTAAAAACCCAACATATTTTTCTAAATAAAATTATTTTAAAGCTAATTTTTGCTTCTGCTACTTTTTAGCCCTATGATCAATGAATACCACCATACTAGAATATTAGCTGAAATTTCACCATCCATGATCAGAAAGATTCAATCTTTAAACAACTAAACCAAAAATAGAAGGTTTTCTCAAACTCACATCTAATAAAACTCTGACATTGAGTAATGCATTGCGTGCTCCAAATATCAAAATCAATTTATTTTTATGGAGTTATTAGAAAAAGTTTATGTAAAGGTTATTTTCGATAATAATGAAGTCATGTAAACTAAAAATATCATATTTGTGGGTAATGAATATTGTATCCATGGCTTATTTTTGCTTAATATTTTTAACAGTGCATCTACTTCGACTTATATGATTGAGTGTATTTCTTCATGGCATGCTAGATTAGAACATGCTAATATTAAATATATACAAAATACGCAATTATTTGATTTAATATCTAATTTAAACTAAAAATTTTGATTAATGTGAAATTTGTGCTGAAGATAAATTACTAAAAAGTCATATTTTTCAGTTAATAGAGAAATTGCATCGTTATCCTTGATTCACACTGATTTTAGTGATTTAAAAAAAAAAACTATGACTAGTGATAGTAAAAGATATTATGTGACTTTTATTGATGATTTTTCTAGATTTACTAAGTTGTATTTTCTTAGAAATAAAACTGATTCTTTTGATGCTTTTGTGTCTTACAAAACTAAAGTGAAAAATCAGCTTAGTAGAAAAATCAAGAGAATAAGATATGATATATGTGGAGAATATGAATCTTTAAATGCTTCTTGTGAAAAAGAAGAAGTTATTCATGAAGTAACTTTGTCGTATTCTCCCGAGTCTAATGGTGTAGATGAAAGAAAAAATAGGACATTGAAATAAATAATGAACTCTATGTTAATTAGCTCTAATGCACCTGATAATTTATAGGGTGAAGCTATCTTATCTGTCTGTCATTTGTAAAATTGAATTCCTCATAAATAAATAAATAGATAAAACTCCTTATTAATTATGAAGTTGTTATGAACCTAATTTGAGATATTAAAAGTGTGGGGTTGCCTTGCAAAAGTTCTTATGCATGAACCTAAAAGGAGAAAAATAAGTTCTAAAACTGTTGGATGTATGTTTATAAGATATGCTGAACATAATGTTGCATATAGATTTCTTGTTTTGGAAAGTGATGTACTTATAGAAATACTATAATTGAGTTAAAAAATATTGAATTCTTTGAACATATTTATTTATTATGTGATAAAATTTCTCATGCATCCGTTGAAAGAGTAAATGAATCTACCTCTAATATTGAAGAACTAAGAAGGAGGAAAACGACTAGAAAGGGTTATTTTTCTTATGAAAATTATTTTCAACTGTCGATAATAAATCGTCAAATTATTTTGAATTTGTATCTTATTTTGTTGTTAATTTTTAAAAGAGGCAATACAAATTGAAATTGATTCAATTATGAAAAATAATACATGGATTTTAACTCATTTACCTCCTGGTGTAAAACCTATTGGTTGTAAATGGTTTTTTAATAGGAAATTAATCCCTATGGATCTTTGTTAAATATAAAGTTCAGTTAGTAGATAAAGAATTTTCTCAAAAGTAAAATATTAATTATTTTGATACACTTGCACTAGTGACAAGAATTTATTCTATTCGAATATTAACTGCCTTGGCATCAATTCATGAACTTTTTATCCATCAAATGGATGTAAAAAAAATATTTCTAAAGTGGTGATTTGGAAGAGGTAATTTATATGATTCTCCCTGAAGGATGTGTAATTCCCGACATGAAAATAAAATTTATAAATTAATTCAATTTCTGTATGGCTTTAAATAAGCTCCAAAACAGTGGTATGAGAAATTTGGCCAAGTCTAATTTAGAGTCAAATTTTTATCTGTTGAAAAGGATAAACGTGTGTTTACTAAAGTCATAGATAATGATTAAGTTATAATATGCTTATATATTGATGTCATGCTTATATTTTGTACATGTTTAAATATTGTGGAATATACCAAATTATGTTTGTCTACTAACTTTGTTATTATAGATTTGGGTATAATGAATATGGCTTTCGAAATTAATGTTATAAGGAGTGAAGATGGTGTAATGTTGTCACAACAACATTATATGGAAAGATTTCTTAAGAAGTTTGAATGTTGGGAGGTAACTCTTGTAGTAACTCTTTATGATGCTAATTCTAAATTAAAAAGAATAATAGTGACCAGTGTCTCAGTCTAAATATGCCTAGATTATTGGGAGTCTGATACATTTGATCAATTTTAATAGGCCTAATTAGACTATGTTGTGTGTGGACTGAGTAGATATACTCATAATCTGAATAAAGAGAATCGGTCTACATTAATACAACTTGGGGAATATTTAAGAGGAACTGTGAATTATGGTATCCTATATAGTGGATATCCTTTATTTTTAGAAGGATATTATGATGTAAATAGAAACTCTGATTCAGATGAGATGAAATTCACTAGCTGTTATGTAGTCACCGTTGGTGGAGCTACAGTATCATGGAGATCTACTAAGTAGATGATCATTGCTATATCGACTATGGAATCAGAGTTATGGCTTTGGAGTTAGCTGGTACTGAGGTTATGGCTAAGAAATTTCTTAACAAATATCTCTTTAGAAAAGGATGATTTGCTGCATTATATAGCCCTTTCAAAAATGATAATATGTTTTCGAATATTTATTTGATAAATAATGATCTATTGTCTAATATCTTTTTTAAACAAGGATGATCTAGTACCTCCTCTGTATATACACTGTGATTGTCAAGCCACAACTACTACTGCGAAGAATAAATCTTAAAATTGTAAGAGTAGACATGAAATGGAGGCATGATGTTGCTAAACAATTGATGAGATATGGAATAATTTCAAATGATTATATAAATTTAGAATTTAATTCAATCGATTAGTAACTAAACATGTTTGAAGAAAATTATTTTTTCAAACCTCAAAAGAAATGGAGTTAAGGCCAATGTGATTGTCAATAGAGATGGTAACCCAACCTATGTGATTAAAGAATCCATGAAGTAGGTTCATATGGGTAGTAACAAGTCGATATTGACTCTGCGCACTAACTGAAAGTTCTTGAACTGATACTAAAATTGAGAAATGAATTAATAATGCTTAAGGAATTTGTAACGACCTAAAAATTTGATGAATTATGTGAAATTTGTGATTTTATGTGATTTGAATATTTTACCCCTCCTCGTAGTTATGTTATGGTATTTTTGAAATGTGGGAGTGTTTGGCATGATTTGTGATGTATTTTGGTATCATTTATGTAATATTGTAGTTTTTTATGGCTTCGAGAGCCTTATTTTGGACTTATAAAGATATCTTTTGATCCGTGTGACGGATGGTCTAATGGACTGTGCCAACAACTTTAAAAAATTAGTTTTAGGCTAGGTAGACCTTTGGTTCGGGTACCGGTGGACCCGAGCTTATTTCGACCTATTGGTCGGAAAGTTAAAAAATTAAAAATATGGGTGTGGGAGCCACATTTGATTAAAACGACCTCGGATGGAAAATCCGACTTCACCAATAGATTTAAAATATCAATTTTAGAGTGTTAGCATGTTTGGTGTGATTTTATGGATTTTAAATCTCATTTTGACCCTCAGTTTGAAAAATTATGATTTTGGGTTTCAAAGGTCAACTTTGTGAAAACAATTTTTTTTTTTGAAAATATGATATCGCCCTCGCTTCCGAAACATCGAATTTAGTATGGTTGCATAGTTTTTTTTCATGTATCGGAATTTGATTGAATCCCAAGCACTCTGTCGAAGTTCGATCGACCAAAAAACTGCTATTGCAGAAAATCTGGTATAAATAGCAGATTTTCACCTCTTTTTGACCCATTGTGCTCATTTTCGTCTTGCCTCTTGGGAGTTAATCTTAAAATAGTGTGGGAGCTTAAAATTAAAGTTTGTGAGAGTTTGAGAAGCTAGATTAACACCTATTTCTTAGTTTTATTACGAATGTAAGGTAAGAATTCACTATTTTCTTATTAATTTCTTGATTAATTTCTCAAAATTTTAAAAATATTAGGGCTTGATTTTAAACGTCAATTTAACTTATTTTCACTTGAATAATATTTTTACATTATAATTACTATTTTTCATCTATTTAACCCTTCAAAACAACTCTGATTCTTGATTTTAACTCGGATTTCAAAGATTTTACCCGGTAAAGCTTAAAAATAGTTTTTCTTCAATTTAAACCTCGTTTTTGACTCGATTTAACTTGAGTTTTCAGATGTAGGTTCTTAAAAATATGGGAAATATGTTTTAGAAGTAAAGTTTGAATTTTGCCCTTCTTTTTTGAAAACCTATTTCGGGGATCTGTTTGAGGCGTAGATTTCATATTTAATATTTTTAGTGGAGTTTAAGATTGTTCGTAAAAAGTAAGGTCGGGGGTTCGAAGTGTAGCGAAACCGGTTTTAGCTTTTGAGGTACGTTAAGGCTTAACTCTTTCAGACTGGGTTGGGTAGTAAATGATGATACAAAAAGTATGTTAAGGATGGGAACTAATCATGAAAAATGGCTATTTATATGTTGTACCCGTGTGGGGGCATATATGTGACGTAATTGTTGAAATTGAGTTATTTTGTGATATCTGTGACCGTATGGGGTCCTATGTGATATTAATAGCCTTGAATTCATATGAATAATTGTATTGTGTTTTTAATATGTTTAATATGGTACCATTGGTGTATTATGATTATATTCACACTTTATTTGGCATATGAGACATGGAAACTCGTGGATAAAACTGAAATATTAAGTGGATATTGGCTCACTTGGTTGTGAAAATATATCATTATGGTTGGTTGTGAAAATAGTCATTGTGATTGGTTATGAGCATTATATTCTCATATTATACTCATTCGTGAAATATTGGTACCACTGTGGCAACATCTGAGAAACACTGGTAACACCTTTTTAAAAACCTCCCCGAGGGATGTAATGGGGAGGAGCTATTGTAACACCTTATAAAACTCTTTCAAAGGGATGTGTTAGAAAGAAGATATGAGATATGTGAATTGTATACAGGTTGACGACCCCCCCATAGGTCCTACATTGGAGGCTTTCCTCCGTAGGTGTATACGGGAATTGTATGACGATCCCGAAGGTTGTACGACAACCTCGTGCATCATTATCATCATCATCATCATATACATTGAACTTACTCTATTGTATTTATATTGTGTTGTATTTCTATATTGACTTGCCTTTTATGTAATTGTCTTATCTTTTTTTACTTGTATTTGATGATCTTGTATATGCATGTTCCCCCTTGTTCTTCTTATATGTGATATAATACGTACTTTTGTTTTATCTTTGTGTGATATTGCAATATATGCGAGATATAATAGTACTATTAGTGCAAGCGGTGTGGGCTACCGTTGTGGGATATTTTCTGATTGCAGGTGACGTGCCCTTAGTGTATATTTTGTATGCTTTATTTACTACTTTGCTTGGTCGGCCTATGATACCTACTAAGTACAAGTGGATCGTATTCATGCCTATTGCACCTTTTTGGTGTAGGTCCTAGCTCGAGTGCACCTTAGCTTGATTGACTCGGGTGATTGTTGGAGCTTTTAAGGTAGCAGTTGAACATTCATTTGACTCTTGGTTGTATTAGTAGTTCTTACACTATTGACACCTAATTTTGGGTATGATTGGTATTTTGGATAAGTTTTTTCCACATTGTTATGATTTACTTATATGATTCGGCTTCGTTCTAGAAGCCTTACCTTGGAATATTTCTATTTTTATTATTATTATTATTTTTGTATCAGTTTAGGTGATAGATTTACTTGTCAAGGTATGCCATGACAAGTGTCATCATAACCTTCATTTTTAGATCATGATAAATTTTTATTAGAGCAGCCAGGTTTCATCGATCTCAACAGTGTAAGAACGGGTTGTATAATAGAGTCTTGTAGATCGATACGTAGACATCCATTTCTATCTTAGAGAGGCTATATGATATAGTTAGGAAAATTCCCTCATTTTATTCTTTATCATGAGAAGTTCTTTTATACCTTGTGTTCTGAGTTGTGTTTTACTCTTTCTGCATGAATGATGTGGATTATTCTACTATCAGTTGAGAGATGTTATGAGCGATTAATGGATATCATTTGTCGATTGTAGGCATGTTGATGCTCCTGAGTTGTCATGGGAACAGTTTATTGATGCCTTTCTAGAGAGATTTATTCCTTTCAGTTTGAGAGATCGTATGTGGGATGAGTTTAATCATTTAGAGTAGGGCTCCATGAAAGTTGCTGAGTATGAGGAATACTTCCATACCTGTCCAGATATTTCTACGATAGCATTTTCATCTAGTTTGAAAAGATTTAGAAGTTTGTGAAGGGTTTGGATATCTCTCTTCAGTTAGGTACGTCTCAGATAGTTGTGCATGGGGCTCTTCTTTAGAGTATTATCGATTATGCTAAGATGACAGAAGGTAATATTAGTGCATATCAGAGAGACGCCAAAAAGGTGCGATGTTTTGGTGAGTTCAGGAGTTAGAACTTTTGAGGTAGAGATTTTAGAGGTTCTCGTGGATACCATAGTAGGTCCAGTGTAGGTGACTTTATAGAGTTCAGGTGGTGGATTTTTTATTTCAGCAGTTTAGGTTGGTCATTCGGGCCCATTGTACATTCTCTTATTGAAACTGGTCGTAGAGGTTGCTATATATGAATGAGATTGACCATGTGTCTAAGGACTATTCTCACCGTGTGTTTAGAGCTACTCCTATTTTATCTATGAAGGTTAAGGGTTCTACTAGATGTGCAACGGGTAGAGGTAGTAAGCTCATGGGGGTGTCCATAGGGCCACTTAAGTAGTTGGTGGTCGTGGTTAGTGTTATGCTATACCAGCCAGACTTGAGGCAGAGGCTTCTGATGCTATGATTACAGGTATTGTCCCTATTTGTTTTAGACCTACAAATGTATTATTTGATCTCGAATGGACTTTCTCTTATGTTTCTGTGTATCTTGCTTTGGGTTTTGATTTTGTTAGTGTGCCTCTTGCCATGCCTATTTATGTATCAACCCTGGTAGGTGATTCTTTAGTGGTGGATCGGGCAAATCGATCTTGTGTTGTGACTTTTTTCAGGCATAAGACTTTGGTAGATTTGCATGTATTAGTTATGGTTGATTTTGATTTTATTTTAGGTATGGATTGGTTGGATCCTTATCATGATGTGTGAGATTGTTTTGATATGACTATGACTTTAGCTTCGTCGAGGGTTGCTAGGATAGCTTGGAAGGGTATACTTCATTCGGGTCCTAAGAGGATTATATCTTATGTTTAGGCCTGTAAATTAGTTGAGAGGGAATGTTTATCTTACTTGGCCTATATTAGTGACACCAGTGTTGTTTCGCTTCCTTTCTTAGATTCTGTCTGTGTTGTCTATGAGTTTATAGATATGTTCTCTATGGGCTTGCCTGGTAAGCTTCTAGATTGAGATATTAATTTTACTATTGATATTGAGCCCGACACTAAGAACATTTCTATTCTTCCTTAGAGGATGGGCCCAACAGAGTTGAAAAAACTGAAGGATCAGTTGTAGGAGTTATTAGATATGGGATTTATCTGACCTAATGTTTTACCTTTGGGTGCGCCTGTCTTGTTTGTGAAGAAAAAGTATGGGTCATGTATTGATTATTAGCAGTTGAATAAGGTAACAGTTAAGAATAAGTATCATCTTTCTCCCATCGATGATTTGTTTGATCAACTTTGGATGTTGTAGTGTTTTGGAAGATTGATTTAAGGTTCGGTTATCAATAATTGAGGATTAGAGCTTTGGATATTTTTAAGACAACTTTTCGGACTCGATATGGTTATTATGAGTTCTTGGTCATGTCTATGGGTTGACCAATGCCCCTGCCGTATTTATAGAGTTGATGAATCGAGTGATTCAACCATATCTCAACTCCTTTATTTTTCTATTTATAGATGATATCTTGGTTTATTTGGAGCATTTTTGGATTGTGCTTTAGAGATTTAGGGATGAGAAATTGTATGCCAAGTTTTCTAAGTTTGAGTTTTTGTTGTAGTCTATTTCTTTCTTGGGTCATGTGGTGACTAAGGAGGGTGTTATGGTTGATCTAACCAAGATTATCATGATTCGTGATTGGGCTAGACCTACTTCGATCACCGAGATTCGGAGTTTTGTTGGCTTAGTGGGTTATTATTGATATTTTGTTGAGGTTTTTCATCCATTGTAGCTCCATTGACTAAGTTGACTCAAAAGAAGATTTCCTTCTAGTGGCCTGATGCATGTAAGGAGAGCTTTCAAAAGATCAAGGATTTGTTGACTTTAGCTCCTATATTGGCTTTACCCAAGGAGGGCGTGGTCTTTACTGTGTTTTGTGATGCTTTTGGGGTTGGATTGGGTATTGTGTTGATATAAGAAGGTAAAATGATTGCGTATGCGTCTTGTCAAGATTAAAGTATCATGAGAGGAATTATCCTATCTATGTTTTGGAGTGATTTGCAGTTGTGTTTGCTTTGAAGTTGTGAAAGCACTACTTGTATAAAGTCTGTTGTGAGATCTTCTCTAATCATAGTAGCCTTTAGTACCTCTTTACCCAGTGAGATCTTCATATGAGACAGCGCCGTTGGCTTGAGTTTCTTAAGGATTATGACTTGACTATTCTCTTTTATCCGGGCAAGGCTAATGTGGTTGTTGATACCTTGAGCCGAAAGTTGAATAGCATGGGTAGATTGGCGCATCTTTTGACCCAGGAGAGGCCTTTAGCCTTAGAGGTTCAGTCTTTAGCTAACCAGATAGTTAGGCTTGATATTTCAACACCTGGGCGTATTTTGGCATTTGTGGAGGATATATCTTCTTTGATGGAGCAAATTCGAGCTCATTAATTTAATGATGTTGGATTGAGGTTGAATCGAGATAAGGTGTTGAGTGGAGAGTCTAAGGAAACCTTACTTGATTTAAATGAAATTGTGCGAATTGGAGGCTGAGTTTGTATGCCAAGAGTGGGTGATTAGATTAGGTTGATCTTAGAGGAGGCCCATTGTTCCAAGTATTCTATCCATCTAGGTGTGACTAAGATGTATTGTGATTTGAGGCAACACTACTGGTTGAGTGGTATAAGGAGAGATATGGCATATTTTATGGCTCGTTGCCTATGTTGTCAGCAGGTGGAGGCCAAGCATATGAGACCTGGTTGATTGCTTTAGAGGTTACCCATTCCCAAGTTGAAGTGGGAATAGATCACCATGGACTTTGTAAGTGGTTTGCCTTGTACATCTCATGGTACTGACAGTGCTTGGGTCATCGTGGATCGATTGGCCAAGTCAGCTCATTTTATTTTGGTTCAGGTCTCATTCAATACTGAAAGGTTAGCCCCTATCTTCATTTATATGATAGTGTGTCTGCATGTTGCGTCGGTGTCCATTATTTTAGATCGAGGTTCTGTGTTCACATCTCACTTTTGGAATACTTTTTAGGACGAGTTGGGTACTCGAGTTGATCTTAGCATAGCATTTCACCCTAGACTGATGGCCAGTCAGAGTGGACTATCAAGGTTTTGGAGTATGCTATGCGCGTGTGTGATGGATATTAGTGGCCAGTAAGAGCAGCATTTGGCTTTAGCAGAGTTTGCATATAATAATAGCTATCATTTCAGTATTGATATAGCTCATTTTGAGGCATCGTATAGTAGGCGTTGTCGCTCTCCAGTGGATTGGTTTGATTTTTTAGAGATGAGACCTTCAGGTGCGGACTTGCTCCATGAGTCTTTGGATAGAGTTTGGGTCATTCAGGATAGACTTAGAGCAGCTCGGAGTAGGAAAAAGTTCTATACTGATTGTAGACTTCGTGCGTTGAGATTTGGCATTGGAGGTCGTGTTTTTCTTTGCGTTTCACCCATGAAGGGTATGATGAGTTTTGGGAAGAGGGGTAAGCTTAGCCCTAGGTATATTGGTCCATTTGAGATTCTTCGAACTGTTGGTGATATGACTTATGAGTTGGCTTTGTCCTTTGATCTATCAGTTGTTCATCCAGTTTTTTATGTTTCTATGCTTCGTCATTATATTCCTGATGAGTCTCATGTCATTTGTTGGGGGTCGGTTAAGTTAGATGAGCGATTGTCTTTCGTTGATGAGCTAGCCTTTATTTTTTTTGGCTAGGGATATTAGGTGGTTGCACTCTAGAGTTTTTCCTGTAGTTAAGGTTCAATAGTGATATCAACCTGTAGATGAGGCTACTTGGGAAGTTGAGTCTGATATGCATAGTTCTTATCCCCAGCTCTTTGTTGATTCAGGTATTTCTTTTACCTTAGTTCAAGGACGAACTAGATTTTTAGTGGTGGATGATGTAACGACCTAAAAATTTGATAAAATATGTGAAATTTGTGATTTTATATGATTTGACTATTTTACCCCTCCTCGTAGTTGTATTATGGTATTTCTGGAGTGTGGGAGTGATTGGTATGATTTTTGATGCATTTTGGTATCATTTATTATGCGATATTATGGTTTTTGATGGCTCTACGAGCCTTATTTTGGACTTATGAGGATATATTTTGATTCATGTGACGGATGGCTGAACGGACTGCAGCAACTCCAAAATATCGATTTAGGCTAAATAGACCTTTGGTTTGGGTCCCCGTGCACCCGAGCTCATTTCGATCTATATTGGTCAGAAAGTTGAAAAATTAAAAATAAGTGTGGGACCCATATTTGATAAAAAAAAACCTCGGATGGAAAATCTGACTTTGACAGCAAATTCGAAATGTCGATTTTAGGGTGTTAACATATTTGGTATGATTTTATGGCTTTTAAATCTCATTTCGATCCTCGATTTGGAAAATTATAATTTCGGATTTTGAGGGTCAACTTTGTGAAAATGATGTTTTTTAAAAAAAATTTGATATCTCCATCGTGTCTGAAAACGTTGAATTTACTATGGTTGCATAGTTCGTTTGCATGTATTAGACTCTGAACTAATCCCGGACACCCTATTGAAGTCCGTCGACCAAAAAAATTTGCTATTGCAAATAGCAGATTTTCATCTCTTTTTGACCCATTTTTCTCATTTTCAACTTGCCTCTTGGGATTTGAACCCTAAAATCAATTATAAACGACATGATCATACTCCATAATATTAATAAATAATGTACAAGGGACAAGGAACATAAAGATATGACCATTTAAAATTTAATCCTGAACTATGTAGATTTTCACCATCATCAAGTAACCCATTGGATATATGGGTCTGATACTCCCTAACCGACGGGGCCCCAGTCTATATTTGCCTCACGTATTGGGATTAGACTAAAATCATCAATATACTTAAGACACCATTTTATCCTCACGTTTAGGACATCATTCGTTGTTCAATTAAGGTACGTTATTCCTATGCCAGCAAACATAGGTTTTAGGCATTGTATACGAGAATTTACACCTTCACGGTGTAACTACATAATTCCATTTTAAAGCCCAATTAAAACATTTTGAAAACATTAACTCATTGAGTATTTTATTAAGGCATTCCTACATTGACATCGTCATACCAAGACTTGCAATTCGTTCTTAGTATGCCATGCCATACCCATTACAATATTTAGGCTCAGAAGTTCAATTTAAAATTCATAACCATAGCCCCCAAGGGCATTTTAAGAGTAGTTTATACCTTTTTATACGTTATGATGTTCTATATCTCAATAAGAGATATAGTCATTGGTAAATTCCCGTTCAAAATGAAAATATGATATGTGATATTGGCTATATTTATGCATTCTAGCGTTACTATTCTAACCTTTTTAGCCTTATTTTGAGGATAATTCATGTTCTATATGGGTTGATAATGATATAAATGTGTATCAAGGTGTAAAGCATGTGTTTATGATGTTTAAAGTGAGTTCTAAACAAGTTTGTATCTAAAAGATTCATTTAGAGTTCAACCCAAAAAACTAGCATTACTAGCTTAAGCTACGTGTTTGTCTAGTGTATCATGTTGGGTTCTAATGCGTTTAATAAGTTCCTAAGGTTTTTATTATGTATTTATATGTGAAATAAGTTTTTTATAATGCTCAAGGGTCAATTGGATCAAGCCAAGGGTTAAAATATTGAGTTAAAGATCAAAGTGAAATTAGCCTATCCTTAGCTCGTATTTCTAGTTTGTCGTGTTGGATGTTGTGTTGTTTTGATCTTTAAATTATTGTATTTAATGACATAGGAGGATTGATAAATGTATTATGATGATATATGAAGTATATAAGATCTTCAAATTAAGTGGGAACAACTCAAAAAGGCTCGGAATGTCTTAACGAAGTCACAATATGCAGATTGACGCACTTTTGGAACCCTGGAATGAATTGGGCGCGTGTAGAGTGATGGGGTGGACAATTGACGTTTGAAAATTATTATTTGATTCATAAGAGGCTCAAAATTTTAACCAAGTGGGCGTGGTGTTGCTAACCGCGATTTGGAGGCGACGCGGGCTCATTTCTGTGCCCCCTTTGCCTTAGAAAAATTCTGAACAACAAATTTCAGAGAGCTAGGGCTATTTGGAGGCAACACCCTACCTGGAGTGGGACTTAACCCAGGGTGATGCCTCACCTACTCCTGGGCTCAATAACTAAAGGTTTTCAACTCCAACAAGGATTGGGCTTACTCCTATGCTATAAATACATATTATATCTCGTTTTTACATACTTTTGGACGTCTTTGGACAAGAGGAGGCTGCTCTACACATTATTTAGGTTTTATCATTCTTTAATTTAGTTTCTTTCATGGTTTAAATCATCAATCCAAGGAATTGGATGATGAATATTTCCATTAAAGGTTAAAACTACTTTTCTAGGATTAAGTCCAAGATCATGACTACTTTCATTTTAAATTAAGTTTGTTGATTTGCTTATCATTATTGGTTGCTTATTTATTGTTGTTTTAACTATTTTAAGGATTAGCTACCCTTAGAATACATCAATTGTCAACCTTGTATCTCAGGAGAGGGAATAGGGCGATAGAACGCATGAATAAGCAAAGTATGGTTCTAGATTCTTTATAAAATAAGAAACTTGAATTAGTATCTAGGACGGGGATGTACTTAGATGCCTTATTTGATTCATATGTAGGATGATATTTCTAAAGAACTTAAGTGAACTATTACATCCCCACTCAACGATGTAGTTGTAAGGTTCAACTTAGGTAAAGGATTAGAGGTTGGGAAACCATAATCATGCAATTAACCCTACGAATAAACAACAAACACAAACAATTTAATGAATAAATTTCAATAATGTAGTATGATTATTCGTAAGCCTTAACCTTGGGATACTATCCATAGATTGTCCTATGCCGTTATTTTTTTTTGCCTTAGGTTAGTTTAGTTTTAATTTACAACTTTAAAACTCTATTTGCTCCTCTCCTCAATGGATTAAACTAGAATTGGATAGGCGGTGAACGTAAGTCCCTGAGATATTGATACTTGGGCTTCCTCAAAGCAACTTTACTACTTGATAAGACCATGTACACTTGCGTGTGAGCTTGGGTGCTGTTAAGTTTTTGGCGTCATTGCTGGGGACTTGTAATTAGGAAACTATCTTAATTTTAGTTTTTTCTATATTGAGTTGTAAATAGTTTTTTTTTAGTTTTTTTTTATCTTCTTTTATTTCTCTTTTTATCATACTTCTTGATATGGCAGCCTGGTATATGGTTTTTAAATGATGATGATTCTTGTTGTTTTTGTGGATAACCACATCAAGCAGCTTATTGTTCAGGTTTTGATTGAAGTGCAGGGACGGTACCTTCATACTATGATGTGGATACTATTCCATCTGTGGAGCAGACTGCAACTTGGTGTTTGGCTTGTGGACAAAGTGGTCATACTAAAGCTACGTGTGCTATCAATCCCAATTCAAATTTATTTGTGGGCTATGCTAAAAGGCAAAATTATATAAACTGCTACAATCAAATGGGGATGAATCAGTCACAAATTCAATCATGGAACAACCAGCAGCAGTTTCAACAGCAACAACTAAACATGTAGGCCACAACTCAAACAAATGATTTAGAAGAGATAATGAAACAAGTTTTAGCATCTCGGGTTGAGTTTTTGGCATACATGAAGAACCAAAGGGAGGCTGAAGAACAAGTGACTTCCCAAACTATTGTAGATGAAGTTACGGAAAATTCAACAAAGTTTAAGTACTCGACAACTAAAATTATTGAACAGGTTAAGGAGATACCACTGCCACCATGTCTATAGTAGCTAAGCAAAGAAAAATATAAGAATGATATATGCCAATTTTTGGAGAAAATACAAGAATCACAACTATTCGATTTTCTTCCATATCTTGAGAAGGTGAATAAAATTGAGTGTGTAGTAAATTGTGTAAATTTTAAGTATGATTGGTTGGGCCTCACTTAAAGAACATTTCCACATTATGTTTAGATGATGTCTTGTCTGTGGAATCATTTAAAATAGTGGAAAAATTTAAAGATGAGGAACAAGAATCCTATATTCTTAATCTTACACTAGATAAGCAATATAAAAACACACCCCAATTTAAGGCTGAGTAGTTCACCATGCCCATCCCATTACTCGGTTCCTTAATATTTGTACCACCTCCCTATAATCTAGGCAAAAAGATGGATGTGATGTTGGGGATGAAATTTATATCCTTACAGTAGAGAAAAAAATTAATTTGGGTCGTGCCGCGACACTAAATTAGGCACTTTTTTGGAGGCAAACCCAAGCTAAGGTATGTTTTCTTTTCAGTTTTTTAGTTTTTATATCATGTAGTTTTGTTTTTGGTTAAGTCACAGGTTAATGGAAAGTCTGAGTACCATAAACTTGGGTTAAGAAGCATGACAAAGACTGAGTGTGGGGTCCCATGGACCTCCTTTATGCAAAAAGATGCAACTAACTAGGCCTAGAGGCCTCTGGGAGTATTTCTATCTCTTATCTTTAAAATTTACTTTGGGGATAAAGTAGATTTTTAAGTGTAGGGTGGGGAAATTCCCAAATTTTGGCTCAATTAAAAAAATTTTTGTGTGAGATATTCTTGTTGGTGCTATTTGTGATTACTTGATGCAAGTGGGTTTGTTTGTAAAAGCATGTTGATTGAGTGAATTGGTATTTTTGAGACTCTAAGGCTCATGTTTATGACTCTTGTACTTGTTGGCTTAATTTTGAATTCATGTTATTATTTGGTTGGGAGTCTATGAAGATCCTATTATGTTGAGCATGTTCCATATGTGATTTGAGGTATTTGTATGTTCCTTATTATATGTGATATCTAGAACATGCCCGATGTGTGTGTGTGAAGCGAAATAAAGAATGTGGGTTTAGGAGATGATATAGGTATATCTTTGATAGCCTTATTTTATACCTTCTATTTGTCCTACTCTTGTGCTTTATCCTAGTTAACCCCCATTTAGCCTTCAGTTTCTTCTTTGGAAACCTCATAAGTAGCCTAATTCTTTCTTTGATGGACCTTAATTTGATCTAAAAAGCTCCTAAGTGCTTTAATAAAAAATTGAATTAGTAAGGAGTTTGAAAAAATTGAAGAAGAAAAAGGTGAAATTGATGCCCCAAGATAAAAGTTATTAGTGTATAATTGATGTGTGTTGGATGGTTGTGATATAATTTATGCTAAAAATATTTCCATTATTGTGAATAAAGAAAAAAAAATTGATTCTTGTGTTAGTAAACTATGCGTCCATCAATTGTTTGTGTAAATTCTTAAAAGAGATGGGGCAAAAACAAAAGGTATGTGTAGATGAAAAAGTGAAATTTAGTTGTTGAAGAGTGGTTTTAATTGTTTAATGTAGTATATTAAAGCACTTAGAGAGGTTACTCACTATTCCCAAATAGTTCCTACACATCCTTTAGCCTACATTACAATCCAAAAAAGTCCTAATTGCTCCTAAGCTTTAGGTTTTACTATTACTGGAGCATTACACTAAGGGCAAGCATATGATTCATTGTGTGTAACTTGTGAATTCCTTGTGAGAGTGAGCGTAATTTGATTCTTGTCATGTTTTGAATTGCTTAATTATGAGTGATTATGAGTAACTCTCTTATTGTGAGGGGCACATGTTTGATGAATGTGGGTGATTTGTATGATGTCCTAGATTAAATGATAAGCATGAGTTTTCCAACTAGGTGAGTCAATTCTTGAGACTAGGATGTTTTGGGAGTAGTGTTCATGAACTATCAATTGTGTTTGTAACATGCTTGATGTAGAGAATTGCATTTGTGTAGTCATGGTAGTACTATCTTGATTGTATTGCATTTAGTAATAGTGGAGAATCTCTAGCTTATGAGGGTTATATTAGAGAATTGTTCGAGGACGAACCAGGCTTTAAGTGTTGGGTGGTGATGTTGGGTGTATTTATGCATTCTAGCGTCACTATTCTAGCCTTTTAGCCTTGCTTTGAGGATGATTCATCTTCTATATGGGTTGATAATGACATAAATGTGTATAAAGGTGTTAAATCATGTGTTTATGATGTTTAAAGTGAGTTCCAAACTATTTTGTATCTAAAAGATTCATTTAGAGTTCAACCCGAAAAACTAGCGTTACTAGCTTGAGCTAGGTGTTTGTCTAGTCAATCATATTGGGTTCTAATGTTTTTAATGAGTTCATAAGTTTTTTATTATTTATTTATATGTTAAACAACTTTTTTATAATTCTCAAGCGTCAATTGGATCAAGCCAAGGGTCAAAACAATGAGTTAAAGATCAAAGTGAAATTAGCCTATGCTCGTATTTCTAGTTTGTCGTGTTGGATGTTGTGTCGTTGTGAGATTTAGATTGTTGTGTTTAATGATATATGATGCATGGTGATTGGATTATGATGATATATGAAGGATATAAAAGCTTTAAATCAAGTAGGAACAACTCAAGAAGGCTTAGAATGGCTCAATGAAGGCACAATATGTAAATTGATGCAATTTTGGACCTCTGGAATTTGTTGGGCGCGTGTGAAGTGATGGAGAGGTAAATGGACGTGTAAAAAAGACAAATGGATTCATAAGAGGCCTAAAATATTAACCAATAGGCCCGTGGTGGTCCTAACCGCAATATGGAGGCGACGCGGACTCATTTCGGTGCCCCATTTGCCTTAGTAAAATTCTGAACAACGTATTTCAGAGAGGTAGGGCGATTTGGAGGCAACACCTTTCTTGGAGCGGGGCGCAACACAGGGAGATGCCTCACCCACTCCTGATCTCAATAACTAAAGGTTTTCAACTCCAACGTGGATTGGGCTTACTCCAATACTATAAATACATATTATATCATGTTTTTACATACTTTTGAACGTCTTTGGACAAGAGCAGGCTGTTCTAAACATTATTTAGGATTTATCATTCTTTAATTTAGTTTATTTCATGGTTTGTATCATCATTCCAAATATTGGATGATGAATATTTCCATTAAAGGCTAAAACTCCTTTTCCGGGGTTAAGGCCAAGATCATGACTACTTTCATTTTGAATTAAGTTTGTTGATTTGCTTAACATTATTGATTTCTTTTTTATTCTTGTTTTAACTATTTTAAGGATTAGCTATCCTTACAATACATCAATTGTTAACCTTGTGATCTCGGGAGAGGGAATAGGGCAATAGAACACGGGAATAAGAAAAGTATAGTTCTTGATTCTTTATAAAATAAGAAACTTGAATTAGTATCTAGAACAGGGATGTACTTAGATGCCTTACTTGATTCATATGTAGGATGATATTTGTAAAAACTTAAGTGAAATATTACATCCCCGCTCAATAATGTAGTTGTAAGGTTCAACTTAGGTAAAGGATTAGAGGTTGGGAAACCATAATTATGCAATTAAACCTACGAATCAACAACCAAGATAAGCAATTTAATGAATGAAGTTTAATAACGTAGTATGATTGTTCTTAATATTTAACTTTGAGCTACTATCCATAGATTGTCCTAAGTCATTATTTTTTTGCCTTAGTTTAGTTTAGTTTTAATTTACAACTTTAAAACTCAATTTGTTCCTCTCCTCAATTGGTTAAACTAGAATTGGATAGACGGAGAATACAAGTCCCTGAGAGATTGATACTTGGGTTTCCTTGAAGCCACTTTACTACTTGATAAGACCATGAATATTTGCGTGTGCGCTTGGGCGGTGTCAAGTTTTTGGACTCGTTGTCAGGGACTTATAATTAGGCAACTATCTTAATTTTAGTTTTTCTATATTGAGTTGTAAATAGTTTTTATTTTTTAGTTTCTTTTAATCTTTTTTTATTTCTCTTTTTATCATACTTCTTGATATGGTAGCCTGGTATAGATGGTTTTTGAGTGATGACGATTCATGTTGTTTTTGTGGGGAACCACATCAAGAGGCTTATTGCCAAGATTTTGATGGAAGTACTTGGACGGGACCTTCATAGTATGATGCGGATACTGTTCTATCTGTAGAGCAGACTGCAACTTGGTGTTTGGTTTGTGGTCGAAGTGGTCATACTGCAGCTATGTGTGCTGTCAATCCTAATTCGGAGTTGTTTGTGGGCTATGCTGTAAGGCAAAATTAAATAAACTACAACAATTGAACGGGGCTGAATCAGTCACAAATTCAATCATGGAACAACCAGCAGCAGTTTTAGTAGCAAGAACTAAACATGCAGGCCACAACTCACACGCATAATTTAGAAGAGATGATGAAACAAGTTTTAGCATCTCAGGTTGAGTTGTTGTCATGCATGAAGAACCAAAGGAAGGCTGCAGAACAAGTGACTTCCCAACCAATTGTAGATGTTGTGGATAATTTGATAAAGTCTAAGTACTCGAAAACTAAAATTATTGAATAGGTTGAGGAGATACCACCATCACCATGTCTACAGTGGCTAAGTAAAGAAAAATATGAGGAGGATATTAGCCAATTTGTGCAGCAAACACAAGAATTGCAGCCACTCGATTGTCATTCTTATCTAGAGACTGAAATTGGGGAGGTGAATAAAAGTGAGTGTGTAGTAGATTGTGTAAATTTTAAAGTAGGATTGGTTGGGCCTAACTCAAAGCACTTTTCCATACTATTTTTAGATGATGTATTGTCTGTGCAATCATTTAAAATAGTGGTAGAGCGTGAAGATGAGGAATAAGAATCCTATATTCTTAATTTTATACCGAATAAGCAATATAAAAACACACCTCACTTCAAGGCCAAGTGGTTCGCCATGCACATCCCATTACTCGGTTCCTTAATCTTTGTACCATCTCCCTATGATCTAGGAAAAAGAATGGATGTGATATTGAGGTGAAATTTATATCCTCACTGTGGACGAAAAAGTTGATTTTGGTCGTGCCGCGACACTGACTTAGGAGCTTCTTGGGAGACAACCTAAGATAAGGTATGTTTTATTTTTAGTTTTTTAGTTTTTATATCATGTAGTATTTATTTTTGGTTGAGTCACAGGTTAATGGAAAGTCTGAGTACCATAAACTTGAGCTAAGAAGCATGGCAAAAACTGAGTGTGGGGTCCTACGGACCTCTTTTATGCAAAAGGATGCAACTAGCTTAGCCTAGAGGCCTTAGGGAGTATTTCCATCCCTTACTTTTAAAATTTAATTTAGGGACAAAGTAAATTTTTAAGTGTAAGGTGGGGAAATTTTTAAATTTTGGCTCAATTAAAAAAGTTTTGTGTATGATAATCTTGTTGGTGCTATTTGTGATTACATGATGTAGGTAGGTTTGTTTGTAAAAGCATTTTGATTAAGTGAATTGCTATTTTTGAGACTCTTAGGCTCATGTTTATGACTCTTGTACTTATTGTCTTAATCTTGAATTCATGCTATTATTTGGTTGGGAGTCTATGAAGATCTTATTGAGTTGGGTATGTGCCATGTGTGATTTGAGGTATTTACTTATTCCTTGTTGCATGTGATGTCTAGAAATTGCCCGGTGTGTATGTGTGAAGCAAAATAAAGAATGTGGATTTAGGAGATGATATAGGCATCTCTTTGATAGCCTTATTTTATACCTTTTATTTGTCTTACCCTTGTGCTTTATCCTAGTTAACCCCCATTGAAACTTTAGCTTCTTCTTTGGCAACCTTATAAGTATCCTAATTCCTGGACCTTAATTTGATCCAAAAATCTCCTAAGTGCTTTAATAAAAAATTGAATTAGTAAGGAGTTTTAAGAAATTGAAGAAGAAAAAGGTGAAATTGATGCCCCAAGGAAAAAGTTATTAGTGTATAATTTATGCTAAAAATATTGCCATGATTGTGAAAAATAAAAAAAATTGATTCTTGTGGTAGTAAACTATGCATCCACCAAGTGTTTGTGAAAATGCTTAAAAGAGATGGGGTAAAACTAAAGGTATTGGAAGATGAAAAAGTGAAATTTGGTTGTTGGAGAATGGTTTTAATTGTTTAATGTAGTGTATTAAAGCTCTTAGAGAGGTTAGTCGCTATTTCCAAATAGTTCCTACCCGTCCTTTAACCTACATTACAACCTGAAAAAGTCCCAATTGATCCTAAGCTATACATTCAACTATTAGTTTAGCATTACACTTAGGGCAAGCCTATGGTTCATTGTGTGTAACTTGTGAATTCCTTGTGAGAGTGAGCGTAATTTGCTTTTTGTACCCATCATGTTTTGAATTGCTTAATTGTGAGTGATTTTGGGTAACTCTTTTGTTGTGACGGGCACATGTTTGATGAATGTGCATGATTAGTATGATGTCCTTGATTGAATAATAAGCATGAGTTTGCTAACTAGGTGAGTCAATTCTTGAGGATAGGATGTTTTGGGAGTAGTGTTCATGAGCTATCAATTGTATTTGTAATGTTCTTGATGTAGAAACTTGCATTCGTGTAGTCATGGTAGTACTATCTTGAGGGGAGAATCTCCAGCTCATGAGGTTTATAGTAAAGAGTTGTTCGAGGAAGAACAAGGCTTTAAGTGTGGGGTGGTGATGTTAGGTGTATTTATGCATTCTAGTATCACTATTCTAGCCTTTTTAGCCTTCTTTTGAGGATGATTCATGTTATATATGGGTTTATCATGAGATAAATGTGTATAAAGGTGTTAAATAATGTGGTTTTGATGTTTAAAGTGAGTTCCAAACAAGTTTGTATCTAAAATATTCATTTAGAGTTCAACCCGGAAAACTAGTGTTACTAGCTTGAGCTAGGTGTTTCTCTAGTCTATCATATTGGGTTATAATGTGTTTAATTAGTTCCTAAGGTTGTAATTGTGTATTTATATGTGAAAAAACTTGTTGATAATTCTCAAGGGTCAATTGGATCAAGCTAAGGGTCAAAACAATGAGTTAAAGATCAAAGTGAAATTAGACTATGCTCGTGTTTCTAGTTCGTCGTGTTGGATGTTATGTTTTTTTTAGCTTTAAATTGTTGTGTTTAATGATATATGATTATTTTTGAATGAATTATGATGATATATGAAGGTTATAAAATCTTTAAATCAAGTGGGAACAACTCAAAAAGGATCGGAATGGCTCAACGAAGTCACAATACGCAGATTGACGCACTTTTGGACCCCTGGAATGTGTTGGGCGCATATGGTATGATGAAGTGGCCAATTTACGTGTGTGAAATATAAATGGATTTGTAATAGGTCCGAAATTTCAACCAATATGCGTGTGGTGGTCCTAACCGTGATTTGGAGGCGAGCGGGCTCATTTTGGTTCCCCCTTTGCCTTAGAAAATTCTGAACAACAAATTCCAGAGAGGTAGGGCAATTTGGAGGCGACGCCTTTCCTGGAGTGGGGCTCAACCCAGGGTGATGCCTTACCCTTCCCGGGCTCAATAAATGAAGGTTTTCAACTCCAACACGGATTGATCTTACTCTCATACTATAAATACAAGTTATATCACGTTTTTACATACTTTTGGACGTCTTTGTACAAGAGGAGGATGCTCTACACATTATTTAGGTTTTATCATTCTTTAATTTAGTTTCTTTCATGGTTTGTATCATCAACCCAAGGGATTGGATGATGAATATTTCCATTAAGGGCTAAAATTCCTTTCTGTGGTTAAGGCCAAGATCACGACTACTTTCGTTTTGAATTAAGTTTGTTGATTTTCTTATCATTATTGGTTGCTTGTTTATTCTTGTTTTAACAATTTTAAGGATTAGCTACCCTTAGAATATATCAATTGGCAACCTTATGTTCTCGGGGGAGGGAATAGGATGATACAATACGGGAATAAGCAAAGTATAGTTCTTGATTCTTTATAAAATAAGAAACTTGAATTAGTATCTAGGACAGGGATGTACTTAGATGCCTTAATTGATTCATATGTAGGATGATATTTGTAAAGAACTTAAGTGAAATATTAGATACCCGATCAACGATGTAGTTGTAAGGTTCAACTTAGGTAAAGTATTAGAGGTTCAGAAACTATAATCATGCAATTAACCCTACGAATCAACAATCAAGATAAGCAATTTAACCAATGAAGTTCAAAAACGTAGTATGATTGTTCGTAAGCCTTAACCCTGGGCTACTATCCATAGATTGTCCTAAGTCATTATTGTTTTTGCCTTAGTTTTGTTTAGTTTTAATTTACAACTTTAAAACTCTATTTTCTCCTCTCCTCAATTGGTTAAACTAGAAATGGATAGGCGGCGAATGCAAGTCCCTGAGATATCGATACTTAGGTTTCCTTGAAGCCACTTTACTACTTGATAAGACTACGTACACTTGCGTGTGCTCTTGGGCACTACCAAAAACTTGACAGTGCCCAAGTGCACACCCAAGTGTACGTTGTCTTATCAATTAGTAAAGTGGCCTTCAAGAAAGCCCAAGTATCGATCTCTCAAGGACTTGCATTAGCCGACTATCTTATTCTAGTTCAAAAATTGTGAAAAAGTAAACAATAAAGTTTTAGAATTGTAAACTAAAAAGAAACTAAACTAATGCAGGAAAGTAATGACTTAGGACAATCAATGGATAAAAGCCCAGGGTTAAGGCTTACGAATAATCGTACTATGATATTGAACTTCATTCATTAAATTGATTATCCTGGTTGTTTCTTCGTAGGGTTAGTTGCATGATCATGGTTTCCCAACCTCTAATCCTTTACCTAAGTTGAACCTTAAAACTACATCATTGAGAGGAGATGTAATAGTTAACTTAAGTTCTTTACATATATCATCCTACATTTAAGTTCTTTACATATATCATCCTACATATGAATCAAGTAAGGTATCTAAGTACATCCCTGTCCTAGATACTAATTTGAATTCCTTATTTCTTAAAGAAACACAAACCATACCTTGCTTATTCCCATATTCTATCACCCTATTCCCTCTCTCAAGTTCACAAGGTTGACAATTGATGTATTCTAAGGATAGATAATCCTTAAAATATTTAAAGTAAGACTAAAAAAGCAACCAATAATGATAAGAAAATCAGCAAACTTAATTCAAAACGAAAGTAGTCATGATCTTGGCCTTAACCCCAGAAAAGGATTTTTATCATTTAATGGAAATATTCATCATCCAATCTCTTGGATTAATGATACAAACCATGAAAGAAACTAATTTAAAGAATGATAAAACCTAAATAATGTGTAGAGAAGCCTCCTCTTGTCCAAAGACGTCCAAAAGTATGTAAAAACGTGATATAACATGTATTTATAGGATAGGAGTAAGCCTAATCCATGTTGGAGTTAAAGACCTTCAGTTATTGAGCCCGGGAGTGGGTGAGGAATCTCCCTAGGTTGATCCCCGCTCCAGGAAAGGCGTCGCATCTAAATCACCCTACCTATCTGAAATTTGTTGTTCAAAATTTTTCTAAGGCAAAGGGGGCACCAAAATAGCGGTTAGGAACACCACGCGCCTATCGGTTACAATTTTTGGCCTCTTATGAGTAAATTGGTATTTTTCACACATCCATTGGAAATTCGATCACTTTACATGCGCCAAACAAATTCCAGGGGTCCAAAAGTGCGTCAATCTACGTATTGTGCCTTCATTGAGCTATTCCGGGCCTTTCTGAGTTGTTCCCACTTGATTTGAAGATTATATATCATTCATATATCATAATAATCCATTAAAAAATCATCATATATCATTAAACATAACAATTTAAAGTTCAAAACAGCACAACATCCAACACGACGAACTAGAAACACGAGCTACGCATAAGCTAATTTCACTTTGATCTTCAACTCATTGTTTTGACCCTTGGATTGATCCAATTGACCCTTGAGAATTATCAACAAGTTTTTTCACATATAAGTACATAATAAAAACCTTATTAACTCATTAAACACATTATAACTCAACATGATAGACTAGACAAACACCTAGCACAAGCTAGTAAAGCTAGTTGTACAAATTGAACTCTAAATAAATCTTTTAGACACAAACTTGTTTGGAACCCACTTTAAACATCATAAAAACATGATTTAACACCTTGACACACATTTATCTCATTATCAACCTATATATAACATGAATAATCCTCAAAACAAGGCTAAAAAGGCTAGAATAGTGATGCTAAAATGCATAAATACACCCAAATCACCATCCCATACTTAAAAATCTACTTTGTACCCAAAGTGAATTTTAAAGGTAAGAGATAGAAATAATCCCTGAGGCCTATGGGCCTAGCTAGTTGCATTTTTTTGCTTAAAGGAGGTCCATGGGACCCCACACTTAGTCTTTGTTATGCTTCTTAGCTCAAGTTTATAGTACCCAGACTTCCCATTAACCTGTGACTCAACCAAAAACAAAAAATACATGATATAAAAACTTAAAAACTAAAAATAAAACATACCTTAGCTTAGGTTACCTCCAACTAAGCACCTAGTTCAGTGACGCGGCATATCCCAAATCAACTTTTTCCTCCACCGTGAGGATATAAATTTCACCCCCAACATCGTATCCATCTTTTTACCTCGATCATAGGGGGGTGGTACAAATATTAAGGAACCAAGTAATGGGATGTGCATAGTGAACCACTCGGCCTTGAAGTGAGGTGTGTTCTTATACTTCTTGTCCGGTATAAAATTAAGAATATAAGATTCTTATTCCACATCTTCACACTCTTCCACAATTTTAAGTGATTCCACAGACAAGACATCATCTAAACGTAATGTGGAAAAGTTCTTTAAGAGAGGCCCAACTAATCCTACTTCAAAATTTACACAATCTACTACACTCTCACTTTTATTCACCTTCTCAATTTTAGTCTCAAGATAAGGATGACAATCGAGTGACTGTGATTCTTGTGTTTACTCCACAAATTTGCTAATATTGTCCTCATATTTTTCTTTCCTTATCCAATGTAGACATGGTGGCAGTGGTATCTCCTCAACCTGTTTAATAATTTTTGTTTTCGAGTACTCAGACTTTCTCGAATTATCTGTAAATTCATCTACAACAGGTTGGGAAGTCACTTGTTTTGCAGCCTCCCTTTGGTTCTTCATGTCTGCCAACAACTCAACCTGAGATGCTAAAACTTATTTCATCATCTCTTAAAAATTTCTCATTTGAGTTGTGGCCTGCTTGTTTAGTTGTTGCTGTTGAATCTGTTGCTGGTTGTTCCATGATTGAATTTGTAATTGATTCAGCCCCGTTCGATTGTAGTAGTTTATATAATTTTGCCTTTCAGTAATATGGATTGAGGTTCATGACTTTATTATGCAAACCTATAAGTGTTGTTCAAACCATAACATTAATATCACCATTTATATGTGATGCATTTTAGTTTAAACTACCACTATTCATACATAGAAATCCATTAAGACAAAAGGAAACCAAGTTATAGTTTTTATAACTAGATTTTCTCAACCCTAGTTTAAATCAATTATTCAAAATCATGTAAATATCAAGTAAATTGACACAATATTATAATAATTAAGATAGGGAGTGTTCAAAATGCCTTATTGACGAGGATTTTCCAAAGAAATTAAAGATGATAGACCCCAAGCTTGAACCCTATAGTTAAAGCTCTCAAGTTGAGTTTTTAAAGTAAAAAATCACCCTTTTGGAATGATATTATCATTTTAATGGCTTAGGAACATGTTTAGTAAGGGTAGGATAGTTTATTAAGTGGTAAAAGGCATAAATACCCCTAAATAAATTTTAAAACAATGCTTTGTAGATGAAAGGGGTGAGGGTTACAGTGCGGACCGCAATATGGAGACCCAGCCTCATGGTGTGGGGCCTAAAATGAAGTTTCCCTCTTACGGTGTGATGCCTAACACGGAGGTGAGGCACTGACCCCTTTCAGGGTCCCTCGCATGGCAGGGCTATCGTGAGTTGTCCCCCTCGTGATGCAAGACCTATTTTCTATGCCCAAGTTTTCCCCAATGCATTCAAACCTATCTTGGGGCATTTGACACTCTATCTAGGGACCACCACATAGGATTATTTTAAGCTCAATTTATGCTCCTCAAACTCCCGGTGTCTTACATTATCCCCCATTTAGGATCATTCATCCTCAAATGAGAGATTAGGATATCCTTAGTATGATATAAGGAAGAACATAGAGGAACTCAAGAATAAACTCAAAAATAATTAAGAGAAAGAGTAAGATTCGTACCTCAAGCATGCTCATCTAACGATGGAAAAAAGAATGGATATTTAGATTTCATGTCCTCCTCCAATTCCTATGGAGCTTCTTACACTTTTTGGTTCCTCCATGTCACCTTCACCAAAGCTATCTCCTTAGTTCTTAATTTCTGAACTTGTGTATCTAAGATTTCAATTGGCATTTCTTCATAAGACAATGAATATTTCACACTAATATCCTCAATGAAAACTACCAATTAAGGATCACCCACACATTTTTTAGTATGGACACATGAAAAATGGGATAAACTGATACCAAACTTGCTGGTAAGTCCAATTCATATGCAGCCATTCCAATTTGCCTCAACATATGATATAGACCAATGTAATGGGGACTAAGCTTCCCCTTTTTCCCAAGTATCATAACTCCTTTCATAGGAGAAACCTCACGAACACCTAATTATCTTCACCTTCTACATAGCTTGATTAACCAAATCAAGTTTGAAAAATCTAGTCTCACCCATTTCATACCACCCAATGGACGATTTACATCTCCTACAGTAAAGGGCCTCAAAATGAGCCATTTAGATATTGGAATGAAAACTATTATTATATGCAAACTTGATAAGCAGAAAATGATCAATCTAACTTCCTTTAAAGTCAATCATACAATCCATTAACTTGTATTTTAGGGTGGGAATAGTATGCTCCGCTTGTCCATCCATCTATGGGTGAAAAACGTTACTAAGGTTCACCTGAGTATTCAAACCTTTCTGAAAAGACCACAAAAAATGAGATGAAAACTGGGTGCCGAGGCTCCATGCAATCAAATTATCTCCTGAATGAATAACTTTTCATAATACTCTCCCAAGTAATTCATCCTTATAGGCTAAAAGTTAGTAGACTTTGTTATTTTACCAACAATGACCCAAATGGCATCGTATTGATTTTGGGATTGTGGAAGACCGGTAACAAAATCCATATTAACCATTTCCCACTTACACATGGGTAAGTATATCTCTTGGGAGGTTCCACTCGGTCTCAAATATTTTACTTTGACTTGCTAACAATTCATATATTTGGCAACAAACTTTTCTACATCTCTTTTCATATTATTCCACAAGTACATCTCATTCAAATAACGATATATCTTGGTCAAACCCAAGTGAAATATATATCTAGACACATTAATGTCTCATCCTTTCACACACTCAAGTGTACATAGTCGTACAAGTAATAAAGGATGTAAGTCTAGATATAATACCCACAGGGATTTGACGGATTAATGTTCTACTTTGATTTCTTATTTGAGCTATTCAGTAGGTGACCAATAACAAAGAGTGATTTGTGTATTTTGAATGTAAATAAAAGTAATTGTAAAAAAAATTGTAGATTGGTTGTGTTGTAATTTAGATTTGAGAAAAGATCCAGGGTTACGGTATTTTGACAGTTCAGTTGTAGTATCCAATCATTTGCCTAATTTGATTTCTTGAGTTACTAGTTACCGGTTAATTGTATCTCCATGGAGCATTTTTCCAACAACTCTAAGCCTACTTGACTATCCCTAATACCTATATTTCTATGGTCCTCGATTAATAGTGAAGTGCACAAAGATATCATATGTATCAACTAAGTTAGGTCACAGGATATTTCTATCCTTAGTGAAAAATCGATTTCCTTTTCCTATAAGGTTCACAAGCTACCCTTATTTCATATTTTTACACATGTTATTCCCTTTTTCAAGTCCAACAAACAAGCCCTAGATAATATTCACTAGGTGATTAATAAAACAAATAATTGAAAACAAGAAGAAATAAATAACTTAATAGTTTAAAAAAGTAGATGATATGATTTTCAAGCTACAAATTTCATGTTCAACCACAATCCTAGAAACTAAGAGGTTTATCTACTCATTAATCTCTTTCGAAGAAGAGATTTCATGAGTTTACAAGGCAAAAATTAAAAATAAAATAAACCTTGTTCTTGAGCTTTGCCCTACCCTTTGATTTCCCCAAATCAATTATTCTCTATAGAAACATGTGAAGGGGATTTATATAAAGTTTAGAAACCCTTATAATATCAAAAACCAATCCCAATTGGGTTAGGATAAGTTTTGTTTTACGCCATGACCCAAAACCAGAGCTGTATCACAAAGAACAACCTAAAATTTAGACAAATAGCTAAACTTACGCAACTACTTGCTTTGGGTGAGTGGCATAAGACTTTCTCAAGAGCAGATAAATCCAGTCCATTGCTTGCTTTATAGTAGTGACACAAAGAACAATACTTTATTCCCTTCCACACTAGTTATGCAATGCATTACGACGTAGATTCCTCCTTGGTTTATTTTGGTTATTGTAATACCTCGTAGTTGTAAAACTCTATTAATGCATTTAAAATGACCTTTAGCACCCTTTTTTTGATGGTAGACTAAGTTTGGACATTGTAAAAGGTGTTGGGGCTGTCTTAAGACCTCAAAATCAAGTGTACGTCGCAAAGTAAGGACCATGCGATGGTTGTGCATCGCATGGCCATTGCCAACAGTCACTGGAATGGCTAGCTGATGGGAAATGCACCAACCACATAGGGTCTAGGCGATGGTCAATGTATCGCCCATAGGCTAGGCGAAGGGCTTTGTGTCTCACACCTTGGCCTATGCCATGGGTTATGCACCGCATGGATAAGGCATAGCTGTGTAAGGGTTTTGTTTTATGTTATTTTAATGCATTAAGTTGTAATACCCATAATATCATAGCTTAATTCAGCACACGCTTTCATGTTAAAGGGGTCTAAGACTTAGAAATTTCATTAAGTGTTGTGACTTAGTCATTTCCAAGGTCCCTAGACTTTGATGATTTTATTTTTGACCTTCTCGACCTCAGAGCATTGATTTTTAAGTTGATTCATGATCGAGGTTGTTCAAGGTGTATCTCAGGTGTGTTTTGGAAATTTCAAACGAGCGTAGAGGCATGTTTGGAGAAGCAAAATAGTGAGGGCACGGGATAAGCTCACAGCGTGGGCTTAACCTACTGGACTGGAGCCTGCGGTGCCCTTTCCCCTTTTTGTCCAGATTTTGTTCCTCATTATTTAAGGGCATTTGGGTCAATTCCTCTCACCCAACCTCATTCATAACATAAAATTTAGGTCCCCAAGGAGCATTATTTGCCCCTTTATTCATAAAATCTCTTAAGAAAACCATCTTTTACCTCAAGAACAAAACTTAACCCATTCTCAAGGAATCAAGGAATTCAAGATTCAAACCTCAAGGAATTTCTAAGAATCTACATAAAATCATCTAGTGAGGTATGTGTGATGTTCATCCCTGGGTTCCTTTCACTCATGGAGTCCAAGAATCCCTTCTTGGTTTTAAATTATGAGTTTTTCATGTTTAAGTTGAAATATCTCCATGAATCTCTTGTGAATTCAATTACAATTTATGTTTATATGTATTTTTCAAGTGCGATGAGCCATTACATGTTTTAAATATTGTAATCTTCACGTTAAATCCCTAAGTCATGATTTAGTCTTGCCATTCCCATGCTTAAGTTCATGACTCTCATATGTTTGATAAAATATCCAAGTGTTGTGTTTTTAACAATGATCCCCTACTATAATTTTAAAGCTTTTATATGACATTATTATTAATTTCATTCAGTGTTGGTGGGTTATTAACACTTGAAACCTATGTGATTTACATGAATTCATCTTTTCAGGTACTCAGATAGTTAATCGATGACTCTTATCAGTATACTTACATATTTATAATCATGATGAGCACTATCAGTTGTGTAATATTGTTCAGTCTAGTTTAGTCTATACCAGTATCAGTGTCAGTTTAGTTATGAGTAGGATTTAGCATCGAGCAAACTCAGGGATGAGGGCTCACCTAAAATTAAAGGGTGTGACCCTTAGTAGCAATCCCTGAGTTCCAGAACTACGTAGCCAGCGTAGGTTAGAGATGTCTACCTGCTAGTTGAGGGTTGACAAAGTGTTTACCTACCAGTTGAGGGTGACACATGTCTCATTAAAGCACGTGCCAGTTGAGGATAACTCATTAGTCCTGTGAGACACCAGTTTAGTGGATCCACACAGCAGTGTTAGTACCGTGGCACAGTACTGGTACCCTTTTAACTGGGGTAATAGGCTATCCCCTAATTTTCTCAAATTGGGGCATGTCGGTTAGATGATACCTTCTATAGTCTCATCATAGTATTCAGTATAGTTTTAGTTCAGGTTTGCCTGACCTAAGAATAAAGATTTTAGTTATTCAGTTATCAAATTTCAATGTTTTAGTTTATTGATATTTCAGATATATGTTTATGCTTGGTCTTGTATTGTTAGATGTTATAGTTTTCATGCATTCATGTTTAGTTATATCATGTTATTCAATTATTCCTTATTTCATATCCACACTACCCCATGTATATCAACCTATCCTCATCTTATATGCCAGTACATTCAAAGTACTGACTGCATACTCTTCTTTACACTATGATTTCTTATATCATAGGATCGAATGCATAGTTTGCCAACCACAGTTAGATAGCTCAGCGTAATTTAGCAGCCTTAGTGGTGAGTCTTCATCCATTGAGGACATCTTATGTTTTTTCAGTTATTTCAGTATTTTATTTCATTTACTCAGTTAGAGTTAGTTAGGGGTCTGTCCCATCAACTCCTCAGTCGGTTTAGAGGATTTCAGACATTCAAATAGTTAGTTAGATATTTAGTCAATTTTATCAGTCTTATCAGATATTTTAGACTTATGATTCATTCATATTTTAAGTGTTCAAACTTTATGGCTTTATTAGTTATTTTATGCACATGTCCATTATTATTATTATTTTATTCAGTGCTCGCAGTAGTTACTAGCTCATGGGTTAGCTTGTGTTCACTTATGACTGTAAGCACTATTATTGTGACTAGGGGGTAGCCTTTGGTCTTGATAAAAATTTCGTATCAGAGCCCATAGTTTTAACGTATCCTAGAGAGTCTGAAAGCCATATTGCATAGAGTCTTGTGCTTAGGTGTAAAGCACGCCGCACTTATGGACAAGAGGCTACAAGATGTTTTAGGAAAAGTTTCCCTTCTTTCAGTATTCGTGTCATGTGAAAGAGTATGATCTCTACTTAAAATCTCTTTCTAAATCATCCTTTATTCTGTTTATAGACAATGCCTCCTAAAAGAAATAACAAAAGAAGGAACAGGAATCAACCCGCACCACCGCTTGTTCAAGAAAATCGTATAAATAAAAATGTCTCTCACATCGAGTTCAAATATGATTTTACTACCTTATCTCATTTAGTAGCTGCTTAGAACAATTAATAAACTACTGCCCCAGCCAATCCAATAGCAAATCTAGCTGCGTTGAGGATTCGAGATTTAACATGGATGAAACCCTCTTTGTTTTCAGGATCTAAGTATGAAGAGGATCTGTAGGAGCTTCTTAATTTGGTTTAGAAAGTAATAGATATCATGGGTGTCACATCGAGTGAGAGTGTAGAGTTGACTGTATACCAGTTGTAAGATGTATCTCACACCTGATTTAAGCAATAAAAGGAGGACAGAGGTAATGAGGTAGGGCCTGTAGAGTGGGAGAAGTTTGCCACAAATTTTCTAGATAGGTTCTTTCTATTAGAGTTAAGGAAATCTAAAGTACAGGATTTCATCAATTTGAAGCAAGGCAGTATGAGTGTGAAGGAATACTCGCTTAAATTCACTTAGTTAGCGAGGTATGCTCTTTTAATGGTGGATGATAATAGGTCTAGAATGAGTAAGTTTGTATCTGGTGTATCTTATAGTGTGGTCAAGGAATGTAGGACCACAATATTGATTAAGGACATGGATTTATCTAGACTTCTGGTTCATGCTCAGCAGATTAAGGAAGAGAAGCTTAAGAAGAAAGAAAGAGAGAATAAGAAGGTCAGAACAGGTAGTTTTAACTTTTCTCAGCCAAGGTCAGAGGGTGGTAACTATTCTCAATTCCATAAGAAGTCTTCATCCCAAGCCCCATTTTCAGCTAGTGCGCCAGTTCCTATGTTCAGGAATGATAGTCGAGATAGATCACCAGGCTTTAAGTTACAGGGTAGCATGAACAGTGGTCGTACCAATTTGCTTTGTGAAAAATATGTCAAAAATTATTAGGGTGTATGTAGAGCTGACAGTGATGTGTGTTTTGGATGTGGTAAGCCAGTCCAAAGAGTTAGAAATTTCCCAAAAGCCGGCCAGCAGAATCAGTTTAATTATCCTCCAATCTATCTGGTTGCTCGACTTAGCAGGGTATCACTTCTAGTGAAACCAGTGGTTAGTGCAAGAATACATTATATTTACTCCAGTCTCGACAGGATCAGGAAATTTCTCCTGATGTGGTTACGGGTACGTTACATGTCTTTCATCATCATGTTTATGCTTTATTAGACCCTAGAGCTTCACTTTCTTTTGTGACTCCTTATATAGCAATTGATTTTGGTGTTAGTCCTAAATTTTTAGCAAAACCTTTCTTAGTGTCTAATCTATTAGGTAGATCCATTGTAGGCAGATAGGTATACCAGAACTGTCTGATCACAGTATCCCATAAAGTCACCTCAGTGGACCTCGTTGAGTTAGAGATGATTAATTTTGATGTTATTCTTGTCATGTATTGGGTCCACTCATGTTATACCTCAGTTGATTGCAGAACTAAAGTCATTTAGTTTCAGTTTCCTAATGAACCAATCATTGAATGGAGGGGTAGTACCTCAGTGTTTAAGGGTCAGATAGTTTCCTATCTTAAAGTAAGAAAACTGTAATGGACGTGTTTATCATCTTGTTTGAGTCAAAGACTCTAGTTATGAGACTCCAAGTCTCGAATCAGTTTCAATAGTAAGGGAATTTAAAGATCCGTTCCCTAAAGACCTTCTCAGAGTTCCTCCCAAAATGAAAATTGACTTTAGAATAGATCTCCTTCCAGATACCCAACCTATCTCTATTCTATCCTACAAAATAGCTCCAACTGAGCTTAACAAATTAAAAGAAAAGTTGAAAGATCTCTTAGATAAGGGATTCATTAGGCACAGTATTTCCCCCTGGGACGCTCCAGTCCTGTTCGTGCATAAGAAAGATAGTTCTCTAAAAATGTGCATCGATTACCATCAGTTGAACAAAGTCAGAATCAAGAATAAGTATCCACTCCCCAGTATTGATGAATTGTTCAACCAAATTCAAGGTGCTAGTTATTTCTCTAAGATAGACCTCAGATCTGGCTATCATCATCTTAGAGTCAGAGAATGTGATATTCCCAAGATAACCTTTAAAACCCAATATGGTCACTTTGAATTCTTAGTTATGTCCTTTGTCTTAACGAATTCCCCTAAAGCTTTTATGGACTTGATGAACAAAGTGTTCAAGCAGTACTTGGACGTGTTCCTTATAGTCTTCATTGATGATGTTCTTGTCTATTCCTATAGTGAGAATAATCATGCAGACCATCTAAAAATTATGTTGTAAACTCTTAAAGCTCATTAGTTGTTCGCCAAATTTAGTAAGTTCAAATTTTGGCTTGAGTTGTTAAAATATTATGATATAAGCATATTGTACCATTCGAGCAAGGCCAATATAGTGGAAGATGCTCTTAGCAAGTTGTCTATGGGTAATGTTGTTCATGTTGAGGAGGATAAGAAGAAGTTAGTCAGTGAGGTTCAATAACTTGCTAGATTAGATGTCCGATTGGTTGATTCAACATAAGGTAATGTATGAGTTCAGAATGGTTCAAAATCATCCTTGGTTGCCAAATTAAAAGAAAAGCAAGACAGTGTTTGGTTAAGTTGAAGGAGGCAATTAAAGATCAAAAGGTCGATGTTTTCTCCCAAGGGGGAGATAGTGTATTTCATTTTTAGGGTAGATTATGTGTTCCGTGTGTTGATGAATTAAGACAGAAAATACTTGCAGAAGCATATGGTGCATGATACTCTATCCATCCAGGAGCCACTAAGATGTATCGTTACTTGCGGGAAATCTATTGGTGGAGTGGTATGAAGAGGGTTATTGCAGAGTTTGTACCTCAGTGTTCTAATCATCAGCAAGTTAAGGTTGAACACCAAAGTCCTAGTGGTATATTACAGGATTTTAGTATCCCCTCTTAGAAGTGGGAGGTAGTGAACCTGGATTTTGTGATAGGGTTACCTCGCAGGCATCATCAACATGGTTCGATATGGGTCATGGTAGATAAAATGACCAAATCAGCCAATTTTCTGCCAATTCATACTTTTTACTCAGCTGAGGATTATGCTAGGTTTTACCTTAGGGAGTTGTTTAGGTTGCATGGGATTCCGTTGTCTATCATATGAGATAGAGGTAGTCAGTTTACCTCTCACTTTTGGAAGGCTTTTCAGAAGGGTCTTGGTACCCAAGTTTATCTCAGTACAAATTTTTATCCTCAGATAAATGGTCAGGTTGAGAGGACCATTCAAACCTTAGAGGACATATTGAGAGCATGTTTTATTGACTTTAGAATTAGTTGGGATGATCACTCACCTTTTATTGAGTTTACCTATAGTAATAACTATCACAACAATATTCAGATGGCTCCATTTGAGGCCCTTTATAGAAGGAGATTTTGATCTCATATTAGTTGGTTTGAGGAAGGTGAAGCTACTTTAATAGGCCCAAATGAAGTGTTTGATGTGATAGAGAATGTTTAGTTGATTCTGGAGAGACTGAAGATAGCCCAAAGCTGTTAGAAATCTTATTCAGCTATGAGGAGAAGATATCTTGAGTTTGAGGTTGGTGATTTGGTTTATTTGAAAATATCACCTATGAAGAGAGTGAAGAGGTTTGGAAAGATGGGGAAACTCAGTCCCTATTATGTTGTCCCATATAATATCTTAAGTCATTTTGGGATTTGGCATCAGTGCATCCAATGTTCTATGTTTCCCTGTTAAAGAAGTGTACTATTGATTCATCTGTTGTTGTCCCATTAGAAAACATGGATGTTCTGGATAACTTTTTTTACAAAGAAATCCCAGGTGAGATCCTTGATCATTAGATTCATAGACTAAGGTAAAAAAGTTCCCTTAGTGAAGGTTCTTTGGCAGAATTAGTCCGTTGAGGGAGCCACTTGGATAGCAGCAGAAGATATGCAAACCAAGTACCCTTATCTTTTCTACGCAAACTTAGATTCAGCTTAAGGTAATGATTTTCCTCAGATAGAATCTTTTTTGTTCTCAGTTTCAGCTATGTAATCCATTTTATCTCATTGCATACATTCAGTTCAGTTTATGTATCATGTTTCAGACTCAGTTATGCAATCATGTTTTCAGTCATGCATGTTTAGTTTATGATCTTAGTTTACCAAGTGTTATCAGCTAACCAATCTCATTTGAGGACAAATATTCCCAAGGGGGAGATATTATAATACCCCATAAGATCCTAGCTCAATTCAGCTCATGATTGCATGTTAAAGGGGTCAAGACTTAGAAATTTCACTAAGTGTTGGGACTTAGTCATTTTCAAGGCCTCTAGACTTAGATGATTTTATTTTTGGCCTTCCCAAACTCAAAATATTGATTTTTAAGTCGATTCATTATCGGGGTTGTTTAAGGTGTGTTTCGGGTGAGTTTCAGAATGTTCAGACGAGCATAGCAGAGTGTTTGGAGAAGAAAAATAGTGAGGGCACCGGGATAAGCCTGCAACGCGGGTCTTATCCCACCAGTCTAGAGCCCACGGTGCCCCCTCTCCTTTTGGTCTAGCTTTTATTCCTCATCATTTAAGGGTATTTAGGTCAATTCCCCTCACCCAAACTCATACATAACACAAAATTTAGGTCCCTAAGGAGCATTATTTTCCCCTTTATTCATAAAATCTCTCAAGAAAATCATCTTCAACCTCAAGAACAAACCCTAAGCCATTCTTAAGAAATCAAGGAATTCAAGCTTCAAACCTCAAGAAATTCCCAAGAATCTTCATGAAATCATCCAGTGAGGTATGTGTTATATTCATCCGTGGGTTCTTTTCACCCATGGAGTCCAAAAATCCCTTCTTGGTTTTAAATTATGAGTTTTTCATGTTTAAGTTGAAATATGTCCATGAATTTCTTGTGAATTCAATTACAAGTTATGTTTATAAGTTTTTTTCAAGTGGGATGAGCCATTAAATGTTTTAAATGCTGTAATCTTCACGTTAAATCCCTAAGTTATGATTTTAGTTGTGTAATCATATTATTCTCGCATGCTTTACCCATTCCCATGATTAAGTTCATGACTCTCATGTTTGATGAAATACCTAGGTGTTGGTTTTTGAACAATAATCCCCCACTGTCGTTTTAAAGCTTTTATATGGCATTATTGTTATTTCCATTCATTATTGGTGAGTAATGAACACCCAATACCTATTGATTTACATGAATTCAACTTTTCAAGTTCTCAGACAGTTAACTCATCACTCTTATAAGTATACTTACATATTTATAATCACTATGAGCACTATCAGTTATGTGATAATGTTTAGTCTAGTTCAGTCTATTCCAGTATCAGTGTCAATTCAGTTAGGAGTACGATTTAGCATCGAGCGAACTCAGGGATGAGGTCTCACCTGACAGTAGAGGGTGTGATCCTTAGTAGTAATTCACAAGTTCCAGAACTATATATCCAACGTAGGTTGATGTCTACCTGTTAGTTGAGGGTTGACAGAGTGTTTACCTGCCAGTTGAGGGTGATACATCTCATTAAAGCACCTACCAGTTGGGGCTGACTCATTAGTCCTTCGAGGCACTAGTTTAGTGGATCTACACAACCACTGTTAGTACCCGTGGCACGTTACTGACACCCTTCCAACTGGGGTAATGGGTTGGCCCCCAATTAGCTTAGATTGGGGCATATCTGTTAGATGGTACCTCCCATAGTCTCAGTACAGTATTCAGTATAGTTTCAATTCAGGTTTACTTGACTAAAGCGTACAGATTTTTAGTTATTCACTTATTAGATTTCAGTCTTTTAGTTTATAGATTATTTCAGATATATGTTTATGCTTGGTCTTGCATTCTTAGATATTACAGTTTTCATGCATTCACGTTTAGTTATCTCATGCTATTTAGTTAGTCCTTATTTCAAATGCACAGTACCCCATGTACATCAGCCTAACCTCATCTCATATATCAGTATATTCAAAGTATTAACCGCATACACTTATTTGCGCTCTGATGTCTTATATCATAAGTTTGGATGCACAGTTTCCAGACTGTAGTTAGACAACTTAAAGTAATCCAGAAGCCATAGTGGTGAGTCCTCATCCATTGAGGATATGTTATGTTTATTCAGTTATTTCAGTATTTCATTTCATTCAATCAGACCCAGTTAGTTGGGGGTCTGTCCCATTAACTCCTCAGTTAGTTTAGAGGCTTTCAGACATTCAGATAGTTAGTTAGTTAGTTTTATCAATCTTATCAGATATTTCAGACTTTTAATTCATTCATATTTTTAGTATTAAGAATTTATGTCTTTATCAGTCGTTTTTTGCAAATGTCATTATTATTATTTTATTCAGTGCTAACAACACATAGCAGCTCATGGGTTAGCTTATGCTCACTTGTGACCGTAAAAATCATTGTTGCGACTAGGGAGTTGCCTCGGGTCATGACATGAGGTCCTTCACATCCCATAACCATCCCTAAACATCTATAGATGAAATTAAGGTCATTAGTCACATTTTATCATTGACAAAAATCCCTATTTCATCTTCCTTAAGCACAAGAATGGAAAACAATCTAGGGTTGAGAGATTAAGCCTCAAGAGTCGAAGTTTCTCAACATTTCTGTCAATCTAAGGTACATGGGACTATCCTAAACCTCATTGGCATGGATTTACTATTTTAATCACACTCTAAAGAGTATACACTTATGTATATGAAATTGGTTTTCAAAAGTATTGATGAACATTCATTGAAAATCCCATTTTATAATGAAATTTTTGTAGAAATTGTGGTGTTGTACCCTAAATTCAAATTGTTTTCATGTGTTCATATGATATTTTAATGCCTCGAGTTTACACCCTGGATGTAACATGGAGCTTACGATCCTGAAGGATCACAAGCTAACCCATGACTGGTACCTGCTGTGAGCACTAAATAATAATACTGAAAATATATGTGGAATTTAGGCTGAAATGCCATAAGGTTCAAAAACTAAAAACAAATACTGAATACTGATAATAATAATGAAAAACATAATATCTGTCTAAAGTAATCTAGTTTGAAAGCCTCTAACTATCTGAATGTGGAGTTGATGGGACAAGTCCCCAACTAACCCCGACTATTGAACATACTAAATTTGCTGAAATGTTGAAATAAAATAATTTCCTCGATGGATAAGGATTCACTACTGAATCTGCCATAGATATCCTGAGCTGCTAAGTACGGTCAGGACCCTGAGTTTCCGAACCTATGATATGAGATATCATAGCACAAGAGGAGAGAGTATTTGTTAGTACGTGGAATGTATTGGTATGCTAAGTGAGGTAAGGCTGATATACATAGGTTTATATGCATGAGATGATAACTGACTTAATTAACATCATGAAGTAATTGGATAAGAGTACATGCAAAATTGTAACTACTGAACATGCTGAATATGCAACACTGCACATATAAGTATACATCATGTATCTGAGATTATACTAAAACTAAAAATTGAATTCTAATGGCTAACTAATAATAGATAGCCATTGTTCCGTAGAACTATCTGAGTTCTTAAATGACTACTGAGATTGAGTTCATCTAAATGATATGCCCCGGTATAGACCGAATTAGGGCCCAACCTATGACCCAGTTGGAAGGGTGTTAGCACCTTGCCACGGGATACTAACAAAGCTGTGTCAACCCTAATCTGGAAGGAAAACTCATGAAATATATATATGATTACATCAACCCTAGTATGGCAGGAGGATGACATACCCTACGCTGGCTACGTAGTTATGTAACGTAGGGACTGCTACTTGGGGTTAAACCCTCTGCTGGCAGGAATGCCCCCATCCCTCGGTTTGTTCGGTGCTAAATCCTACTCCCAACTAAATCAACACTGAACTGATCACTAGATTGTAGTAGGCTTGACTGAACTGAAACTGATTGTGTTGACTAACTGAACTAGACTGAGTTCACTGAGTCCTGTTAACTGACTGAGTACTACTGTTTTTGACCTTTACTAGGACGATTCTATAACTACTGCAACTAAGTAAACAACTAGATTTTGGGTAATAAATACCCCCAGGACTCGATAGCATCAATAATAAAACATAACAAATCTTGAAAGCATAGCAATAGTCAAGTGTTCACAATTCATTCACTGCGACCTTTTGTCAAACACTTGGAGGTCATGAACTTGTACATGAAAGAGAACACACGATAACATGTCAATATTCCATTATTCAATTCACATAGATATTCTATCAAACACTTGGGGAGTATAATTAATTCACATGATAATGAACAACACATAAGCATCGTGACTACAACTTAAACTTGCAAATTGAAGGGTTTTGACATGAGAGATTCATAATTCAACACACATGCTAACTTAATTTCATGGAACTAATAGAAGATCTTAACTTGAAATCCATAAAATAACACAACCATGAGTATAATTCAATTCATAATATGGGAATCATAATTTAAGTTTTTAAAAAGGTTTCTTGAACTTCAAGGGTAGAATGAGACCTAAGGATAAACACCTAACATACTTTGGTTGTTGATTTCGTAAAGATTGTTGGTGATTTCTTTGAACTTGGACTTGATCTTGATGAACTAGGGTTTCTTTCTTGAGAGGATTTTAAGAAGAATGAATGTATTTTGCCCTTTTGGGAGCTTAATTTCATGTTTTGGCTGTATTGGGTGAAGGGAAAAAAGACCTAAATGCCCTTGGAAAATCGTAAGTTGATGATCAAAACTGGCCTAGCGATACCACAGGCAACGCTCCGTATAGATGAGGTCAATGTGATTAACGATATGTCGCGTCGATGGGTGCAACATGATAGCTAATGCGACGCATCAAGATCGCATTGGCTTGCTGTTTTTGCCATCCAAACATGACCCAAACAATGCCTGAAAATTATAAAACTCACCCAATATGACATATTGATATCCCTGATCATGAATCAATTTAAAAATCGACAATCTAAGGCTAAAAAGATAATGGATGATGCCATTGAAATTACAAGGACAAAAATGAGACTAAGTGTCAACACTTAGCTGAAATTTTCTAAGTCTGGGACCTCTTTTCGCATGGTATATAGGACTGAAATGACTAGGACTTTGTGGGGTCTTACAATATCTCCCCCTTGGTAACATTTGTCCACGAATGAGACTGGCTAAATTGAGAGAAACTGAGGAACTATACTTACACTGATATGTATAACCGAAGCATGACTGAATTCTATAGACATGACACATGACTAAACTTTTTCATGAATGCATGAATGATATAAGAATGTTATGCAGCTATAACTGAGCATGGAATAGAGTAAATCTAAGAAAGACTATTAGCTTAGGATTAGTCTAAGTTTGCGGAGAAGTGGTGAGGATACTTGGTTCTCATGTCTGCTTCTGCTTTCCAAGTATCTCCCTCAATGGACTTATTCTGCCAAAGAACTTTGACCAAAGAAACTTCTTTGTTCCTTAGTCTGCGAATCTGGTGATCAAGGATATCGACTGGGACTTCCTCATAAGAGAGCCTGTTTTGAAAATCTACACTCTCTACAAGGACTACAACTGTTGGGTCACTAATGTACTTATTTATCAAGGAGACATGAAACATAGGGTGCACTGATGCTAAGTCTACAGGCAACTCAAGCTCATAAGCTACCTTACCGGAACGACTCAGGATTTTGTAAGGACCAACATATCAGGGACTAAGCTTCCCCTTCTTACCAAACCTCTTCACCACCTTCATGGGAGAGATTTTCAAATACACATAATCACCAATATCAAATTCAAGGTCTTTCCTTCTCACATCTGCATAAATTTCTATCGGCTCTAGGCAACCTTAAGCCTCTCTCTAATTAATTACACTTTCTTTAAAGTGTCAAATACAAAGTCAGGCCCCACTATTGCGGCCTCACCTACTTTAAACCAACCAATGGGAGATCTACATCTTCTCCTATAAAGAGCCTCTAACAGAGCCATCTAAATACTAGAATTGTAATTGTTATTATGCGCAAACTCAATCAAAGGTAAGTGATCATCCCAGATTCCCTTAAAGTCGACTACACACACTCTCAATATATCCTTACAGGCCTAATGGTCCTTTTGGCTTTACCATCTATCTAAGGGTGGAATGCTGTACTAAGGTTAACTTGGGTACCAAGACCCTTCTGAAAAGCCTTCCAAAAATATGAGGTGAACTGCGTAACTCTATCTGAAATAATAGACAACAGGACACCATATAGTCTAACCAACTCTCTGACATATAGCCTGGCATAGTCTTCGGCTGAATAAGAGGTATGAACTGGCAAAAAATAGGCAAACTTGGTTATCCGATCTACAATGACCCAAATCAAATCATGCAGACAATGAGTACGAGGAAAACCCATCACAAAGTCCATGTTCACTTCCTTCCACTTCTATGTGGGAATACTGAACTCCTGCATGGAACCACTAGGCTCTTGGTGCTCAATCTTCACCTACTAACATGTGGAGCACTTAGCTACAAACTGTGTAATATCTCTCTTCATCCCACTCCACCAATAGACTTCCCGCAAGTTATGATACATCTAAGTGTCCCCTATATGAATAGAGTAACGTGTACCATGTGCTTCCATAAAAATCTACTATTTCTTGACATCCACACATAGCATACATAATCTACCCCGACAACGCAAAACACTATCTCCTCCTTGGGAGAATACCTCTACCTTCTGATCTCTGACTAACTCCTTCAGCTTAACTAAACTGGGATCCCTATCCTACTTTTCTTTTACTTCAAAAACCAAAGATAATTCTGACTATTCTGCACCCAAACACTATCCTCAGCCAAATAAACCAAACGGACACCTAGTCTGGTAAGCTGATGAACTTCTTGAACTAACTTCTTCTTACCATTCTCAATATAAGCAGCACTACCCATGGACAACCTACTAAGAGCATCTACCACTACATTGGCCTTTCCCGGGTGATATAGAACACTCATGTCATAATCTTTCAACAACTCTAACCACCTTCTCTGACGCAAGTTCAGATCTTTCTGGGAAAATACATATTGTAGGATTTCATGGTCTGTGAACACATCAACTTGCACCTCATACAAATAGTGCCTCCAAATCTTTAAAGCAAACACAACAGCTGCTAACTCAAGATTATGGGTGGGATAATTCTTTTCATGGGGCTTAAGTTGTCCAGAGGCATAGGCCATAACCTTACCCCTCTACATCAAAACATACCCCAAGCCAACTCTGGAAGAATTACAATATATAACAAATCCATCCGAACCATCAGTCAAAGTCAAAACTAGGGTTGTAGTAAGTGAAATCTTCAACTCCTGAAAACTCTTCTCATAAGAAGCTGAAAACTAGAACTTGGCTTTCTTCTGAGTCAATCTATACATGGGGGATGCAATAGATGAAAATTCTTCAACAAACCATCGGTATTAGCCAGCCAAACCCAAAAAACTCCTGATATCTGACGGAGAGATAGGTCTAGGCTAGTTTCTCACTACTTTGGTCTTTTGAGGATCAACTCTAATGCCATCACCGAAAACTATATGACCAAGGAAAGATACTGAACTTATCCAAAATTTGCATTTACTAAATTAGGAGAACAACTGATGGGCTCTGAGAGTCTATAATATGATTCTAAGATGGTCCGCATAATTATGTTCATCTATGAAGACTATGATGAACATATCAAAGTACTACTTGAACACACGGTTTATCAAGTCTATAAAAGCTGTTGGGGCATTGGTAAGACCAAATTACATGACTATAAATTTGAAGTTACCATACCTGGTTCTGAAAGCTATTTTTGGAAAAGTATCTGAGGTCTATCTTAGAAAAGTATCTGGCACCCTAAAGTTGGTCAAACAAGTCATCGATTCTAGGAAGTGGATACTTGTTCTTGAGGTGAATTTGTTCAACTGACGGTAGTCAATACATATTTTGAGAGAATCATCTTTCTTTTGCATGAATAGAGCTAGTGCGCCCCACGGGGAGATGCTGGGCCTAATGAATCCCTTATCTAGGAGATTCTTCAACTGTTCCTTCAACTCTTTAAGTTTGGCTGGAGCCATTCTATATGGTGGAATTGAGATGGGCTGAGTATTAGGAAAAAGGTCTATTCCAATGTCAATTTCCCTTTCGAGAAGAACTCTGGGAAGATCTCCGAGAAACATATTTGGAAATTCACTTACTATCGAAATAGATTCAAGATTAAAAGTCTTGGAACTAGAATCTTTGAATCGTACCAAATGATAGACACACCCCTTGGATATCATTTTTCTTGCTCTAAGGTATGAAATAAGTTGACCCTTAAGTGCTATAGTACTACCCCTCCATTCATGGACAGGTTCATTTGGGACCTAAAAATAGACAACTCTGCTTCTACAATCAACTGAAGCATAGCATGAATAGAGCCAATCCATGTTGAGAATGACTTCAAAATTCATTATCTCTAACTCTACTAAGTCTGCTGAAGTAACTTTCTGAGATACCACAATCGAACAGTTCTTGTATACCCATTGGGCTATGATAGATTTACCCACTAGGCTAGACACTAAGAAGGGTTCTGCTATGATTTCAGGACTGACTCTGAAGTTGACAGCTATATAAGGAGTTACAAAAGATAGAGAAGCTTCTGGATATAGCAGAGCATAAGTATGTAAATGGTAAACTTGTAACATACCAGTGACCACATCAGGAGAACTTTCCTGATCCTATTGGGAATAAAGTGCAAAAGCCTATTTGGACGTTGACCATGGTGGCACTAGAAATGGCACCCTACTAAGATGGGTGATTGGACTAAGTTGGGGGACGATTATATGAACTCTGTGAACCCACCTAAGGATACTCTCGGATCCTATAGCCTGGCTTGCTACATCTAAAACATATATCATTGTCAGCTCTACAGATACCCTGATGGTTTTTTCTATACTTTTGATAAAGAGGATTTGTTTGAGCATTACTAACACTACCCTGAGTTTTAGAGCCTGGCACCCTATCCTTATTACCATTTATGAATTTAGGCACCGGAGCACTGGTTGAAGAAGGAGGTGGGAGTAAATATTTTAGGCAGAACTGAGGATGATTACCACCCTCTGAATTAGTCTGACAAAGTTAAAGCTATCTATTCTAGCCCTCATGTCCTCCTTCTCTTTCTCCTTAGTTTTCTGTTCCTTAATCTACTGAGAATGGACCATCAACCTAGCCAAGTCCATCTCTTTAATAAACATTGTGGCCTACACTCCTTGACCACCCTATCAGACATACCAGACATAAACTTTCTCATCTTAGACCTGCTATCAGCTACCATATGAGGAGTATATCTGGCTAGCTGAGTAAACTTGAGATAATACTCCTTCATTGTCATATTGCCCTGCTTCAAGTTAATGAACTATAACACCTTAGATTCCCTCAACTCTAATAGGAAAAACCTATCTAAAATGGCACTAGTGAACTCTCCCCATTCTATAGGCCTTGCATTTGTGGCCCTATCTACCTTCCACTACTTAAATTATGTATGAGCCATATTCTATAACTGATAGGCAGCTAAATCATCACTCTCACTAGCAGTTACCCCCATAATGTTTGTTACCTTCTGTACCCTATCAAGGAATTTCTATGGGCCGTCTTCAAAATTAGACCTTGAAAATAAAGGAGGGTTCATTTGGGTAAAGTCCCTAATTCTAGCTGCGGTAGTATTGGCCACTGGGTTATCCTGAAGTATAGTTGGTCGATCATTTTGGGCTGCCATAGAATGGGCTAAAGTGACGAAAGCTCCTCTGAATTCTGCGTAAGAAACATGCTCATTCAAGGGATCTTCCAGAACAGGTAAAGGTGTTGGATGGTTCCCAGTCCTTCTTCCGTTGGTTACTTTAGGAGGAATTTTCTATAAACGGAAGGAAAAATTGGATTAGACAGAGAGTTTAACTTGAGCTCATGCTCACTCACACAATATAAACACTGAAAGAATGGAACTTTTTCCTAAAAATGCCTCATAACCTCTTTTCCATAAGTGTGGCGCTCTACACACCCATGCACAAGACTCTACTTGACATGACTTTCAGACTCCCTAGGACTCTTTAGAATCTTAGGCTATGATACCAAGTTTGTAACACCCCTACACCCTGGACGTCACACGGTGCTTACGACCCCAAAGGATTATAAGCTAACCCATCACTTGTACCTACTGTGAGCACTGAATAATAATATTGAAAATATATATGAAAGTTAGGCTAAAATTTCATAAGGTTCATAAACTAAAAACTAATACTGAATACTGATAATAATACTAAAAAAATGAACATCTATCTGAAGTAATCTAGTCCAAAAGCCTCTAACTATTTGAATATAGAATTGATGGGATAAGTCCTCAACTAAACCTGACTACTGAACATACTAAATCTACTGAAATACTGAAATAAAATAATGTCCTCGATGGATAAGGACTCACTACTAAATCTGATATTGATATCCTGAGCTGCTAAGTATTGTTAGGACCTTGAGCGTTCAAACCTAGGATATAAGAAATCATAGTGCAAAAGAGAGAGTCTGTGTCAGTATGTGGAATGTACTAGTATACTAAGTGACGTAAGACTGATATACATGGGTCATATGCATGAGATGATAACTAACTAAATGAACATCATTAAGTAATTAGATGAGAGTATATGCAAAACTATAACTACTAAACATGCTGAATATGTAATATGTGCATATAAGTATACATCATGTATCTGAGATTATACTAAAACTGAGTACTGAATTCTAATGGTTGAGTAACTAATAACTGATAGCCATAGTTCTATAAAACTGTTTGAGTTCTTTACTAAATACTAAAATTGAAACTATAATTGTGGCAGTGTTTATCTAACCAACATACCCCGGTATAGACTGATTTGGGGTCTAACCTGCGACCCCAATTAGAAGGGTGTTAGCACCTTGCCATAGGATACTAATAAAGCTATGTCTACCCTAATATAGCAGGAAGACTCATGAAATATCTATATAATCGGGTCAACCCTAGTCTGGCAGGAGAATGACTTACCCTATGCTAGCTATGTAGTTCTATAATGCAGGGACTGCTGCTAGAGGTCAAACCCTCTATTGGAAGGAATGCCCCCATCCTTGGGTTTGCTCGGTGTTGAATCCTACTCCCAAAGAAATCAGCACTAAACTAATCACTAGACTATACTAGGCTTAACTAAATTGACACTGATCGTGTTGACTGACTGAATGGGACTATGTTCACTAGACTGACTGAATGGGACTAACTTCACTAAGTCCTATTAACTGACTACGTACTAATATTCTTGACCTTTATCGGGATAATTCTATAACTACTGCAACTAAGTAAACAGCTATATTTCGGGTAATAAATACCCCCAGGACTCGATAGCATCAATAATAAAACATAACAAATCTTGAAAGCATAGCAAAAGTCAATTCTTCACAATTCATTCACTAAGACCTTTTGTCAAACACTTAGATGTCATAAACTTGTACATGAATAAGAACATATGATAACATGTCACGATTCAATTATTCAATTCACATGGATATTCTGTTGTACTGTAGCATCATCCATAGGAAAGTTATCATAATTCCTTTCATGTTCTAATTTTATTAGCCATGTCTCATTGTTGAGATGATACAACTGCAAAAGCATAGAGTCTAAAGGACGTGGCCCTTCTAGATTGGGTCATCAAAAAAATTATGAAATAGCTCAAGTACTTGAGAGGACTCCATTAGTGCTTGAAGGTGTATTGATTTAAATACTAGAATGGTATTTCCACTCAAGTATTTATAGGAGATAAGGTGTCATGACCTATTTGTTTTAAGATGGTCCAGAAGTTAGTAATATGAAGTCACAAGTTTAGAAATTAGAGTGGGGGTGACTTACCTTTGATTGGGAGTGGGTTTCCATTTTTTTGTGATAGACTAATGTTGTAGCAAGATTTGTAGATTGTATGGTAGTCTGTGAAGGAAATGATTATCTATGATTGTTATTTATTAAAAATAGGGATGGATCTCAGGATGGATGGTTATGGTGGTTGTAGAAATCATTTATAAATGGTAAACAGAAAGGGGTAGGTTAGCAGTTAAGTTATAAGCACAGACTAGCTTGGGGAAAACTTAGTGATTTTTAAGGAATTTTTACAGTAGTTTAAATGTGTGCATGGGTAAGTAGATTTGATGTGAGAAAGTAAAATGTATTGATGAGATTGTAATTGGTTATATTATAAGATTAGGATTGACTACCTGCATAATGTGACTTTACCCCTCTGCTTTTGTTTTATCTAGTAATTGTCAACTAGTACCAGTTGTGAGAATATATGTAGTGGATTTTGAGGTGTAGTAGTAATGTCATGGAGGGATATGATTGTAGTTAGCAGTTAAGTGAAAAATGGTTTTTGGGTTACTTTCCCAATTTGATGGACTAGTATAATATGTGGCATGCCTCATCGATGGTACATGATTTGGTTCTAGACAGTAATCTTGAACTTTAGATATGGTTGTTGTAAGAACAGTAGCTTAATATTAATAATGCATATTTTATAGGAGTAACTAGTAGGCTTGATTTGATGTGTGCAATAGTCTAGGTTGGCAACTTGCAAAATAAGGAATGGATAATTGTGATATACACATATATATATATATATATACATGAGACTAGTTTTAAAGCGATGAATTATCATTGAGTCATTAAGTTTATAAGAGTGTTAAGTATATAAGAATGAGTTGAACCCCCAAGTAGCATGTTGTTAGATAAGGTTTTATATGTATAAGTGTCATGTGTACCTAGTTCATGTTCTTAAATTTTATAGTATGGAGAAATCTGGGGAGTAGTTGTACGGTGTTCCTTAGAGTTGAATTGAGGTAATATAGGTAGGCAATATACGCCTTTGGTATAGTTTTACAAATTTTATAAAGTTGTAAGTTATGTGATTAGAGGTATAATGTTAAAATGTTAAGTAGTGGAGAGTGGACCTTTTTATGTGATAAGGAATAAGTATGTGTATGCTCATGAGACTATGATTTGTAGGGTTATGGCTATAGAGGCTAGCGAAAGTTAAGAGTAGCATTCCCAGAAAGAAATGCCTTTGGAGTATAGTTTATCAGGAGTATTTTAGCATTTATGCATATGGTGATACCCCTTTGTGTTGAGAGTTGTGGGTATAGTTTGATAAGAGGTTATATCCTTAAGTTCAGGAGTGTGACTTTGCTCTAAGGAGGAGATAATGAGCTGAGGTAGTTCCCAATTTTCTCAATGTGGTAAGTTGCAAGGAAGATTCATGATAAATCTATTCCTATTCATGCAAGCTCCTCCTACTTCAATTAAAGAGGTCATTCTACTAATATCTTATGTATTTAAGTCATGCCTATGTCTATGATTCAATTTCTCTATGCACTTATGTCCATATTCTGACCTCCCATCTAGAAGCAAGGATGTCTAAGTAAATTCAGTCTTTCATGTATTCAAGATCTATGTTATGATGCTCATGATCTACATATCCATGTCTCATATCATGTTTAGTTTTATGAAACTAAGATTTCTATATGTTACCGATTCATTTTATGTTGGGTTTAGCCCAAAGTGATTTATGCAAACTCATGACTATCTCAGCTCTGAAAATGAGAAGCAATAGCTTTAAGTATAAATCCTCATCTCAATCATTGACTACCTGAATTCTGGCTTTGTGTTATACATCTCATGATATATACTTACATGTTTCTTATTATGCACAGTCCTAGGAACTCATGTTGTGTATGTTTACGTCTCAAAACTCTTGGTCTATGATCTAGGCATTTGATATATGAAGCACTTCATACCTATTACATCGTATCTAGCATCTCATGCCCCACCTTGAGTAGTGCAACAAGTATGAGTTATAATTAAATAGTGTTACTCCTATTCATGATACTTATTCTTGGGTCCCTCAATAACCCTTCATATGATAGTATGAGAGTAGTTATGGAAGAGTAGTAATGTTTTAGGTAGGGAAGTAGATGTTCTTGAATGTTAAAATTTTGATGTGATTTCTTGGGCTAAGATTATAGAAGAAGGGGGAAGAATGAGATAAAATTTCGTTACATGAAATAGTTAGAAGGAGATGTGGTGAAAATCTTTATAAGGGTGATTGAATTTGTTGGTCTTAGTGGGGAGATCTAAGAAGTGGGTGTTGTAATGATAGGCTTTAATGTTGTAATTAATGAAAACGTAAACCAATTTGTTATGTGGTTAGTACTCCTTGAATTAAGACACAAGGTTGTTGGATTATAGTGGTAAGGTAAGGTGATAATCTAAAGGGAGATAGAGTACAGGGTCCCATAGCTTAAGTTAGCACCTTTTAAACTCTGGGTTAGGCTTCAACATGGATGTACTATACGATGGGACTCAAACTCTTATGGTTAGTTACGTTATGGCAGAATTGTAAGTTGGAAATGATGAAGTATGTTATTTATTGTTTGAGGAATAGTTTAGTGATGTCTCTAAGTTTTAGGTCTATTTGTTGTATCTTGTAAGGTAGAGAATGCTTCTATTCCTATCTCCCATGAAATATCATTTCATTATTAGTACTGATGTAAATTAGGCCTATGATCACCAACTAAACTCAAGCCTTATGTGGTGATGGTTATGATCCCTAGAACTCATGTACAAAGTTATCTCTATGTCGATTCTTATTATCTCACACTTAGTGCTTACACCTTTAACTAGGGGTTATCATGAAGCTCTTTGATGCCTTTGCATATATTGTTGAGAAAAATGTTCAATGCGAAGTTATGTTCCTTATTCCATACTTTTAGAGCTCCAACAAGTTCCTACCAATCATTCGAGGAAGAATGATCCCAAGGGGGAGATAATGTAACACCCTGCAGTTGTAACGCCCTATTAATGCATTTAAAATAACCTTTATGACCCTCTTTTCGAGGGTAGACAAAGTTTGGATGTATTGGAAGGTCTTGGAGTATCTTAGGACTTTAAAATCAAGTGTGCGTCTCATGGCCATCGCCAACAGCAACTGGACTGGCTAGGCGATGGGAAATGCACCGTCCAATTGGGGGCTATGCGATGGGCAATGCATCGCCCACATATAGGCTAGCGATGGGTTGTACGTCATACACCTTGGCCTGTGCCACACTTAGCTAAGGCATAGCAGCATAAAGGTTTCGTTTTTATATTATTTTAAGGGAAATAAGGTCCTTTCACTTCCCATAACTGTCCCTAAACATTTATAGACTAAATTAAGGTCATTATTCCCAAAGAAGACCTTAATTTAGTCTATAAATGTTTAGGGACAGTTATGGGAAGTGAAAGGACCTTATTTCCCTTAAAATAATATAAAAACATGGGATAACACGTGTGATTTTTAAATCTTTTGGGTGGTCAATAACACCCTTTGAACTAAGAAGGGTAGTAGAGATGTTGTGGTATGAAATGAAGGACCTGCAAGTTTGGGTATGATGATACCCTGTTATGATGTTGCCTAAACAAAATAAGAGAGAAATAGTCTATCGGAAGAAAGCATGATTTTTAAGAGTCTAAAATGGGGCTTAAATAGAGTTAGATGGTTACTAGAAAAAGGATCGACTTTAGATAACTCATTGCTCGGAACCGTAATTTGCTGACACGGGTTTTATGTTGCCCTAAAATAGGGGATTGTACGTTGGCGATGGTCTTGTGGCATAGTAGAGATGAAAAGACTCTAGCCCTTACGGCAAACATGGGTTGGGGGCTTGGCCACCGAGTAAGGGCGGATTCCATATAGCCCGTGGAATTACAGATTGTAGGGTATACCATCTAGCTCAGTCGAGAAATGAAGAGTTGAGTCATGATTTCAAGAAGATGTTTTGAAGCTCATAACATTATGCCCATGTGTTTTCATTTACCTTATGTTAAATATTTTTTTATGAAATGCTCTCACCTATGTCGTATAAAAAATATGTCATTTTGGATTGTTCTACGTACCAGTACCTTTGTGTATTGACCCCCTATATTTCAGGTTCGGAGGTCCAGTCCCGTGTTCCTAATAAATAGTAGATCATTATCAGAGTTCAGAGTTAGTGAGCCTCTCTTATTTCGAAAGGCATCTTTTCACATGTGTTGGATTCTCCTAATTTTAGTTTATGGTCTGGCTGGAGGCCTTGTCCCGATCTAGATTGACTAGTAATTTAGTAGAGGCTTCATAGATGAAAGTTTAGTATTGTGTTGTCATATTTTTTTGACACGGTTGTATTGTAAATTTCCATTGAATTGTCTTTATATCTTCTGCACTTTGATTTATCTATGGATTATACTTATGGTAGAATGTTAAAGGGTCTCTCGAGCCTATGTGGTTCGGGATACCCATCTTGACTAGGGCCTCAGCTCGGGTCATGATAGTTACTTGATGCTTTTTTTCATCTTCTTTAATCTCCAAATACCTTAATACATTCCTATATAATCAAATCATGAAACTCAAGCATAAATCACAAAATTTAAGCTCAAAACAACACCAAAAATAGAATAAATATGAGGCATAAGATGGTAAAATAAGGTGATTTTCAGCCTTGCATCAACACCCCATACTTAAACCCTTGCTTGTACAAGGCTAAGCTATGCACTCATGAAATAAACTCTACTACAACTACACCCATTGAAACAAGATTACTCAAGCATAGATTACAACTACTACAATAATTGTGAGATCTTATTAAATATGTTCATAACATACATTTAAACAACTACTCCAAGAACTCTTAACATTAAGAACCGACTCTATGATATTAGCAAACTCATACAGTTCAACCAATCAAGAGATCAACCACTTCACCTATCTTTCGTCAACGATGTTCCCTTACAACAAGAGAGTTACCCATATTCACTCAATAGTATACAAATTTAAGCTAGAATTGGTAGAGGGATAAGTTTTTGTATCCCTCTCAATAGGAATTTCACATGCAATATATGATGAACCATAAACTTTCCCTTGGTGTATACTCCACTAATATAGAAATGTCAAATCTAAGATCAAGTAGGACTTTTCAGGTTGTAATATAGGCTAAGGGACGGGTAGATATTAGTTTGGCTGAAATAGTGACGATTTTCCCTAAGAACTTTAATACATCACAAATTTGCACCAATTGCTTACTCTTCAATCAACCAACACTTTCTTTTACTTGTCCCACCCATAGATTTCTTGGGATTCTCCATCTCATTAAGCAAGTTCACTTACCACTATTACAGAGTACACAACTATCATACCTTCTTTATTAATTTTTTATTCTTTTTATACTCCGTACCAATAGAATATGAATTTTTTTAACACCCATAGACTTTTCTACAGGCTTCCCATCTCCACTATCTCCCTTTTCTCAATTTTCACTCCTTTTAATTTTTACTTTTTCAATTAGAGTGTGTAGGAGTTTTGGATCAAATTAAAGGTTTATCAAAAGAAAAAGATTAAGCTTCATATGTGGCTATCAAAGAATAGGCTAAAGTCTCAATGAGGGTAATTAGGATCATCCATTGTGGGTACGTAATGAAAATGATAAAAAATAGGTTAATCAAAGAAACACCTATATCATCTCCTAAACTAAACATTTCTCATTTAGCTTTGTAAACACACCAAGAAAGTTCTAGACAACAATATAAAAGCACAAAATATCAACAAAAACCTCACACAGATGGCACATGTTCAACTCAAGAAGGATCCATATAGACTCAAAATAATAAAAATAATAAGATTTCAAATTTAAACTAAAATTAGATACGAGTTAAGTAAAAGAGCTTAAGTGTCTCAAGAGAAGTTATTCAAATTTTTTTTTTCAAAACATGCTTTCAAGCTCAAAACCATTTTGCATTATTCAGTCATGTGTAATACCTTTCAAGAGAACCTCACATTCAATTGACCCTAAATACTATCTAACTCCTAACGACTTACTTTTCCCTCAAGGTGGTTGTCAATCATCCATTATCAAAAAAAGTCATTCTACCTAATAATAAAATAAAAACTATTTTAATAATAATAAAAAAGATAGTCAGCTCTAAGGGTCTCCCCTCAAAAAAGAACCGAAAAGAAAAACCAAGGGGTGGGAGAAGTATGCTCTACTAAACAACTAAAAATCTAACAAACAACAAAAACTATTCTAATCTAGAAAACTAAAAAAAATCTTTTTGTGTTTTTGAATTTTAATTTTTTGGCACAATTTCTCAATGGAAATAAAAAACTAAAAACGAAGCAACTCTTATAGCATCCTTCACCCTTAACTAATATTGAAAGAATTCGACACCACACTTAAAGACATGCTTTTTCCCCAAAGCATTAATCAAAATAAAACAAAGATCAGAAATACTCCCTGAAGCCCTCTAGGGCCTAGCTAGTAGAATTCTTCCTTAATCTTTGCTTCAATGGGGTGAATGGCCCCACACTTAAGCTTCATCCATGCCTCTTAGATTCCAAATTAGGGCACTCAGACCTTCTCAAATCTGCACAAACCATAAATAACAAATAAAATCAAAAATCAAATGTGACACTATTAATATAAAACTACACTATCACAGCTTGGGTTGCCTCCCAAGAAGCACCTGATTTAACATCGCGACATGACGCAAGTCATAGATCAACTAAATTCTCTCAATATTTTCCTCCCCATATGACACAACTTCAACCTCTTGTTTACTTTAGGAAGATCACAATTATCATTCACTCTATTTTTCTTCAGATCTTCCACTTTTTAAAATTCATACTTCTATATACCATACTTATCATTAATTATCTCTTTGATCATACACAAGTCCCTACAGTGTGAAGGAGTGGACAGTAAGATGTACACTTTAAATATATTTTCTTTATTATGGACCTTTATCTTAAGATCCCCTTTTAATACATCAATCAAGGCTCCATTCGTGGCTAAGAATGGGCATTCCAAAATAATTTATACCTATTTATTATCTTCAAAATTTAAAATAATAAAGTTTACAAGAATTACAAACTTACCTACCTTGATGATCACATCTTTAATTACTCCTTTTGGTTATACACGAGAGGGATCTATCAATTATAGAGAAATAGTGGTTAGGCGTGGCTCTCCCAAACTAAGTGTCTTAAATACAGATAGTGGCATTAAGTTTTTACTTGCACTAAGATCACACAATGCATGCCCAACCTCATATTTACCAATTTGTATAGAAAGGGTAAAATTCCTAGGATCTTTAATCTTTTTGGGAATCTTGTTCATTACCCTTGAGCTACACTCTTCAACAATTGCCACTGTCTTAAACTCTACATGTCTTTTTTACCAGCGCCCACCTCTCTCAAGTATTTGGCATATTGGGGCATACCCCTGAATGCATCAATCAAGGCAATATTGATGTGAAGTTGATTGAAGATATCAAGGAACTTCTTAAAATTTTCATCCTCCTTGTATTTCTAGAATCTTTATGGGAATGGTGGTGGAGGTCTCTCAACCACAATCTCAGGCTGCTTAATAAACTCTCTTTCTTTTTTTTCCTCTTGCACAAGCCATATCTCTAGAGTTGGTGTTGTTTTAAATCTTTGTGGGAAAGGAAGTGGATTCTTGTAGTTACCCAATTAGTTATTCTTCACTTTAGAGGCTTTACTTTTGGTAACTTTACACTTACATCTTGGATTCTCTCTTTAAGAAGAGCTCTAACCAACTATGTTTTATTCCTAAATTAAACTATCATTACCTGTTTAGTATTATTCTTTATACAGTTGGTAGTGCACCTGCAAGTCTTGCATGCTTTAATAAAGCTAGTTGGCTCACTTAACGCTCAAGTTCATGAATTGACTTCTGCATTTCATTCACAATCTGAGTTTATTATCCTATGAACTATTTCATTATCTCCTCCAAAGAATTGCTCACTTGTGGAGCTTGTGGTGTATACTGTATTCTCTAGACCTACTGATTTCCACCTAAGACGATTATGGGTGGTTTCTATAATTTTACTGCCCTACATAATATATAGATTTTGAATTCAAAGGACATCCAAAGTAAGCAATATTTGCACCACACTTCTCAGAAAATAGTGCAGTCGCCTGAACCTGTTGTACCATTGAAATTGACATGCACTTGGACCTAATAAACTTTGTTTCATTAAGGCACGCAACTATAGCTCGAATAACAGACACATCATCTAGCTCTAACTTACTCGGTGTCTTTTGTACAGAAGTGAACACTCTGCTGGGCTCTAAATAGTTTCGGTGACACGCGAACATAATATTGAGCAATACCTTTATTTTATCCTAACTCCTGCATAACATTTGCCTTGAGATGTAGCATCTAATTAATACTTAGAGTCTAGCCTCACTCCTTCAATAAAATTATGCCAATAATTTCCTTTGGATGATGGTGGTGTTGGCAATCTCTCAATGATCCATTGTATATCTCCCAAGCATAGGGAAAGGTATTTGTCATCTTTTTAAACAAATCCAGATATCTTGCCTCTGAGATCTTTTGTTCTTCTCGACAAGAAGAAACTATTGATAAAATTTTCAAATAAAGCATCCCAAGATGTGATAGATCTTGCCAGCTCATTCTCCTACCATTTCTTTGTTTCCCTAATTAGCGAGAAGGGGAATAGTATCAACTTCACGTATTCATCTGAAACATTTCGGTAATGAAAATTATCACTCAACTCAAGGAACTATAGTAGGTGCTTGTGTGGGTATTCATGTGGTTTACTCTTGTATTGAAAAGTGTTCAGAACTATTCGCACCATGCCCTCTTTAAGCTCAAAATTTTTGATGGTATTCAGCTTTAAAATATCTCAAGAGGTATTTTGCTAATTTTTCCTCACAAAATTTAACACTGGAACATGTGGTACAGGATAAGGGTAGATTGTAGTTCTATTTACCACATCATTCATTGGGTCTTGAAGAACTGGATTGTTTAATTTATCACCCATATCTCTCAACCCTTTAAGAGTAGATTCAAGCTTGTGGTCAAGTGAAATCAACGAATTTCCTTGAATCCTGGTGTTTAGCATAAACTACCTTGTACCCTTAGGGAAACCAAATCACAAAAAAAAAAGAGAAATCTGAAGGATTCAATAAAAACTCAAAATAGTATCGATTCTAGCAAATCACTGGGAGAAATGCCAAAAACTTGTTGCATCCTTTTGCACATGCAAGTTTATGTGTTCATACAAGTAATATAGGATGTAAGTTCAAATATTGTACTCACAAGGATTTGATGAATTGAAATTCTACTTTGATTTCCTATTTGAGCTATTTATTAATTGACCAACAAAGAGTGATTTGTGTGTTTTGAATGTAAATAACTATAAATGTAAGCAAGTCATAGATTGGTTGTGTTGTAATTCAGATTTGAGAAAACATCTAGGGTTATGGTATTTTGACAATCCGATTGTTGTGTCAAACCACTTGTCTAATTTGCTTTCCTGAGTTACTAGTTGCAGGTTAATTGTAGCTACATTGAGTGTTTTTTCGACAACTCTAAGACTACGATCCCTAAAGCTTATATTTCTTTGGTCGTTGGTTAATAATGAAGTGCACAAAGATATCATCTGTATCAACTAAGCTAGGTCACAGGGTATATTTCTATCCTCAGTTATGAATCAATTCCCTTTCCCAATAAGGTTCACAAACTAGCCCTATTTCCTCTTTTTACACTTATCATTACCTTTTTCAAGTCCTACAAATAATCCTTAGATAATTATTGCAAGGTGATAATCAAACAAATAATTGAAAGCAAGAAGAAATAAATAACTCAATAAATGGAAAACAAAAGAGATGAAATGATTTTCAAGCCACAACTTTCATGTTCAAACACATTCCTAGAAATTAAGAGGTTTCGCTATTCATGAATCTCTTTGGAAGAAGAGAATTCATGAGTTTATAAGGCAAAATTCTAAAATAAAATAAAAGAAATAAATTAAAACTTTTTCTTGAGCTTTTCCCTTGCCTTTACCTTCCCTAAATCATTTATTATCCATAAAAATCGTGTGAAGGGGGTTCATATAGAGTTTAGAAACCCTTAGAAAGTCAAAAACCAAACCAGTCGGGTTAGGATAAGTTTCATTTTGCACCACAGCCCAAAAGTGGAGTTGTGGTGCAAATAATACCCTAAAATTCAGACTAGTGGCAAAACTTATGCCTCTCCTTGCTTTGGGTGAGAGGTGCAATCCTTTATTGATAGAAACTCAAATTCGTGCCACTGCTTGCTTTGCAGTAGTTGTGCAAAGAATAATATTTTTTGCCCTTCCAAACCCATTTTACAATGCATTGCGACATAGATTCCATCGGTTTCTTTTGGTTACTTGATGATCTTTATTTTCTTTTTTAATCAAATCATGAAACTAAATTATAAATCACATTATTTAAGCTCAAGACAACACTAAAAATAGAACAGTGTGAGATGAAAATGGTTAAATAAGGTGATTTTTAGCCTTGCAACAATAAGCTTCGGTCAAAATCCTCTCTCTCAACCCATATATATATATGGAGCACACAATCTTCCTTCATATCTCAAAACGCCACCTCCCCCAATTTCAAACGCCATAACTTTCTGCTGAGCCACATCATCCTTGATTTGCATAAGTATAGGATCATAGGCCTGTTTCTCCTTAATTGTAGTTCCAAATGATGATTTATCCACGTCTTGAACAACCGCTCTACCATCCTCTAAGTCCAATAGGAGAACACCTAAATTCACTAGCTGATGAATGTCCTTCACTAATCCTCTCTTCTTCTCCTCCACGTGGGACAAACACCCCTAGGAGAACCTACTTTAGATTAGTGGTAGTGCAGTCTCATGTCATAGTCTTTAAGTAATTCAAGTCTCCTCTTGTGCCTGAGATTCAACTCTTCCTGTGTGAACACATACTTCAAAATCTTATGGTTCGAGAAAATATTACATGTACCCATACAAATAGTGATGTCAAAGTTTCAATGTCCAAACACCATAACCGCAAACTCTAGATCATGAGTTGGGTATTATATTTCATGCACCTTAAGTTGTCTAGAAGATTAAACCACAACCTTCCAATGCTGCATAAGAAAACACTCAAGTCCTACACAGAATGCATCACAACACACCACAAACCCCTCAGTACCCTCGAATAGGGTCAAAATTGGAGAAGATGCCAACCGATCCTTCAATTTCACAAAACTACCTTACAAGCATCATACTATAGAAACTTCACCTTCTTTAAAGTTAATCTCGTAAGTTGAGCAGAAATGGATGAAAAACTTTCCATAAATATACTATAATAACCTGTAAGGCCCAAGAGACAATATGCCAAAGAAGCGTCAGACCATTTCTTCACTGCCTCAATCTTTTGTGGATCCACTTTCATCCCTTCACTTGAGACAACATGCTAAAGAAAAGTCACAACACTTAACCAAAATTCGCATTTAGAAAACTTCGCATACAACTCCTGATCCTTAAGAGTTTGGAACACAACTCGGAGTTGATTTGCATGATCCTTCTCACTTTTGGAGTACGCCAAGATGTCATCAATAAAAACTATGACAAACAAGTCCTAAAACTGTCTAAACACCCAATTCATAAGGTTTATGAAAGCAGTTGGAGCATTTTCAATCCAAAGGACATGACCAAAAATTCATAATGGCCATAATGTGTTCGTAAAGCAGTCTTGGGAATAACAGTTTCCCTAATCTTTAGCTAATGGTAACTTGAATGAAGGTCTATTTTAAAGAAACACTTATCACCTTGAAGCAAATTGAAGAGATCATCAATCCTAGGATGAGGACGCTTATTTTCCATGGTGACCTTATTCAACTGACGATAGTATATACACATCCGGAGAGACCCATATTTCTTTCAAATAAAAAGTACAAGAGCATCCCAAGGAGAAACCTTAAGAAGAATAAAATCTTTATCAACGAGGTTTTTTAACTGCTCTTTTAGTTCTTTCAGCTCCTCTGGAGCCATCCTATATGGTGTAATAGAAATGGGATAGGTATTAGAAAGAATATTAATCCCAAAGTCTATTTCCCTATCTGGAGGAATCACAAGAATATCATCGAGAAAAACTTTAGAAAACTCATTTACCACAAGGACAAACTGCAAGGAGAGGCTTTTAGAGTTAGAATCCTTAACCTAAACTAAATGATACAAACACCCTTTGGATGATAATTTTTTAGCTCTAAGATAAGAGATAAACTTCCCCTTAGGTACTAGGGAACTCCCTTCCCATTCGATCACCAATTCACTAGGAAAATGAAAGATGACCTTTCGGTTCCTACAGTCCAAAAAAGCATAGCACGAGTGAAGCCAGTCCATTCCCAAGATTACATTTAAGTTAACCATATCATGTTATATCAAATCTACCATTATTTTCCTATAAAAGAAAGATGTAAAACAATCCCTATAAACTTTTCTAGCAACGATAGACTCACCCATCAGGGCAGAGATTAAGAAGGGGTCAAAAAACTTTTAGGACTAAAACTAAAGTGTACAACCATATATGGAGTCATATTGGATTGGATGGAACCAAGCTCAAGCAATACATAAAAATCACAGAAGAAAAGTTGTAAAATACCTGTGAAAACATCTAGAGATGCCTCATTATCCTGATGAGTAGACAATGTATGTAGAGAATAATAACCATTCCCCATACCAGAAGTAGCACCCTTTGCAGAAGGAGATAAAGAAGTAGAAGTCAACGATTTTCTAGCCTGAAGAGCACCCCTAGCTATGGGGTAGTCCCACTACCTATGACCTAGATGACCAAAGCCAAAGCATAACCTACTTCCCTGACAACAAAATCCATAATAAAGATTCTAATAAGTGTGGAAAAAAGGGTAAGATAATGCCAACTGAGCTACATTGGCCTGACACTAGGCACCCTGTGCCCTAGAGCCATTACTAGACTAGAAATGTTGATCTCCTTAAGGCTTGGGGACTGGAGCACTAGCTGATGGATAAGAATTTCCCCAAATCATTCTCTTGGACCAAAGACTACCCCCTTTCCATTATTCTGTTGGCTCACATCCTACTCTACATACCTAATCTTCTTACTTGGCCTTTTCTCTACTTCTACCAACTTTTTTTTCTCATCCCGCACCTACTGCATATAAACACCAACCTTGACATATGTATGTTATGGTTTAGCATAGCAGCCTTACACTCTAGCACCAAGTCTAGAGAAAGATCTAAAGCAAATTTTATCATCCTTGTCCGCATATTATACATAATTTTAGGAGAATAACAAGACATTTGGATAAACTTCAATGCATACAACTTGACACTTATTTTTCCTTTCTTTAAATTCACAAACTTCTTAGCCATAGCTTCCCTTAATTCTTGAGAAAAGAAGTGGCCAAGAAAAGTGTCAAAGGACTCTTCCCATATGGCTGGATCGGTATTTCACTCCTCAACTGCTCCTATTAATCAAACCACTAGTAATCCATGCCTTTCAACTATAGGCAATAAATAATACCCCTTCCATATCACTAGCATACAAAACTTTAAAGATCGTTTCCTTTTTATTCATGAACTCTTGATAATCCTCCTTAACCTTAGAAACCATAAAAGTTGGTGGATTTAGCCACATAAGTTGACCAACTTGAGTGACCTCAAACGAGCTAGTGATAAGACCAATATTATCAGGCCCACAGGAATATGATGCCATAATTTGACCAAGCATATAAATGGACTATCACAACTCAACATTAAAAACATCCCTCTATGGGGACTGAGTACAGCTAACATAAGCTTGAGGAGGACTAGTTGGGGCTAGTGAAACCCATAGAGGAGTAGTTAAGTCAGGTGTACTGACCCTATATTAATGTAATGCCCTAAAAATGGTCCCAAGATGTCACACAGTGCTTAGGACCACAAGTGATCCCAAGCTAACCCTTCTACTGGCATAACTCATAAGCAATTGAATAAAATACATAAATTTGATCGAAATAAAGCTTTAACTCTTATTTATATTTGCTCAAACTTCAAGGATTCAAACTTAGATTCTAACGCTTAACATGGATATCCCCAAACCTTAATGAATCATACTGGTTCTGTTATGGTCTACAAATATCGCATCTTTAAACTTATATTTCTAAACCATGAGAATCAAGATCATACCAAAAGGCTCACCATCCTCTATCCATAAGTTATCTCCTTAACTTAGCTATTAAAAACATCATACACTATATATAACTAGTCTCCTTTCTCTTAGCAATTAAACAATACTACCAACCACACAAAACACGTAATGACCATAGAAAATAAAGCAACCCCATTACACCTTGGGCATACTTCTTCATCATTCATATAAAATCATTCTTAATTATAAAAAATGAACTCAAACTCTTGTACATACTGTTTAAGTCTTCTAGATCACTTTCATATAACTAGCACAACTAACCAAGGAAATCATTACATCCATCTCGACAACCATCAATTGTTCAAACTTAATGTCTAGTGCTAAACATAATTTAACAACCCACGTTACATACAATTCTCACTTAGGAGCTAAAAAATTAAGCATCAAGAAACACTAGTCTACTAGATCTTCATAATAATAGTAATCGGTCAAAATCATAAGACCTATCTCATTAAAATACATTAGCACATACTACTTTTACACATCACTACTATTTACTTTTTCGCTTCTATACGCTTAAATTAACGGTACTCAATTACCAAATACTTCACTAATATCCTATACTTTTCAATCATAATAAATACCATCAATAAATCCTTCCGTACTTCAAGCAAACAACAATTCTCCTTAACTAATAACTCCATCTCTACCTTCCACTAAACTAGTACACAAGGACATATCACCTTAACAAAACTAGACAATATGCCTAAGTTTATCTCTATACTTTCTATCAATCTCCATTCCCACTTTCTTATCACTACTCTGCTATACCCATACTTCCAACTATAATAGGGTTCTACTATTCATAAATCATAACACTAAAGTTCGTAATATCCTTAAATGTATACTATATTTAATAGTCTAGGTTCACACTATCTCCTCTCATTAGCACTATCTGTATTAAAAGGGGCTAATGGGCAATCTGAATATATATTTAATTCTGTCTCAACTGAACAACTCATAAGGATGAGGACATAAATTTCAACTTAAGGGACTTATGACACACTAGAGTACTCCTCTTAAGCCCTTTGGCGTGACTTCTGAGATTACTGATGGTAAATCTGAGAGTATTATCTGGGGAGGAAATTAGAACTAGCTAATCGTGTTATCTCAAGAATAAGTCATAGATGAAGAATTTGTAGGTAAACTACGAGTAGATAGGAGTTTTTGAAGTAACAACTTTACAGCACGATCTAGAGTATGAAAGGAGGGACAGTTTTCCTAAATGCCTCATAGCCTCTTGAAGAAATTATAGACGTCTCCATACCATTTCGTGAGACTTTACTAGACACGGCTTCATAGATACACTAGGACACTTGAACCTTGTGCTCTGATACTAAATTTGTAATGCCTCAAAAATAGTCTTGAGACGTCACATGGTGCTTAGGACCACAAGTGATCCTAAGCTAACCCTTCTACTAGCATAACTCAAGCTAACCCTTCTACTAGCATAACTCATAAGTAATTGAATAAAATACATAAATGTGATCAAAATAAGCGAAAGATAACTCTTTTCTGAATTTGATTAATACAAAACTAAATTAAAATGTTTACAACTCTGGTTTTACAAAATAATACTGGAATCAAATACATTAACTCTACTAACTGTCTATGAAGCCTCTACTAGTATTGACTATAGGTAGCCGGGATATGAACCCCAACTATCCATAATCAATATGACTAAATAAAGAAAAATATAATACTGCTCAAACTATATGACTGACTTGATCCCTTGAATCAAGAGGACTCATAACCCTCTGACTGAAAATTGCAAACTGTCTGAATATGGTATGTATGCTACAACTGAACTTATACCTACATTATGAGACAATGTAGTACATAGACATATATGTGGATAGTAATTTAAGGATGTACTGAGTATATGGGGGTGAATGCATGAGTAAAAACATTATCTCATCATTATAATTTGTAAAAAAAAATGCATGCTAAATGTAAATGACTCACATAAGCTAGAATATCTGAAATACTAAAAATAATAATCATGATAAGAAATTAATCCTTTAAAAATCTAGTGAGTCATAATATTTAGTTCTAAAAGCTATACTTGTATTCTGTCTGTAAATCACACTGTCTAAGTGTAGAAGAAGCTCACTTCTAAAATCTGTAACTATTATCTTTTTGTAAAGCACAATCTAAGTAAACTGTGAGCCTTTACACTTAGTTTTCTGAAAATATTTACTATTAAACTTTAGGGAAACCACTTTATCTTAAGGGGTTAGAAATCTTAAAACTTATTCTGCATGGGAGATTCTTATAATCGACATAAACCATGTGAGCATTCATGGAGTCCAACAGTTTTGTCCCCATAAGGATAAATCTTCACGTTGGGGAGAGGAGTCATACTCTTGCCAGGGAGTCTAACCTATCTAAGTGATCACATATCTATCATCAACGTAGAAGTGGGAACAATTTAAATCCTGTATTGGCACGTAGTTATGGGGAATGAAACCATAGTAACGTACCCATCGCGGTGCTAAATACTACACCCATTAAATCTGTATGCTCATTCTGATGGAAATCCACTTCTAAAATATTATAATGGTTTATAATAAAAACCAACTGTATATCTGTAAAGCTAATTCTGTAATCTGAATCTGTAAAGTGGATTTTATATCTATTCTTGAGACCAATAGGTCAAATCTTTATCAATAATTTAAAAAGAATCTAGTCATAAAGTGTTCATAGCATAATCAATCTTGAAATAACAATATTTAATTAGGGCTTGATGACCCATGCATCAAACTCATGTTAAAACATCATAATATTCATGCTTAGTAATGTGAACATTTATAAATCAACTTAAAATTAGGAAATTCCTGTGATATGCATGAAAATATAAGCATAAACATGCAACTCAATTCTTAAATAACTTGAAATCTCATAATCTTACAAATAGCAATATTGGGTATAAACACTAACTTCAAGTTCATGGAAAATCACATAAAAATTCAGTAAAAATTTGTACTTAAAATAAGTTTTGGGCACAAGGATGAAAGGATTATCCTTGTTGAAAAATCCCACATACCTTGATTGAAGATTAGATGAAGAAACTTGATCTATTGATTCCTATTTGAGTTCTTGAAGATGGATTCTTGATTATCTTGCCTTGGGAATCATTAATTTGGAGCTTTCTTGGAAAATATATGAAGGATTTTTTATTTCATGGAGAAGAAGCTTTGGATATTTAGGGTTTTTCTTTGAGACAGAATGGATGAAATTGGGCATAAAGTGCTTAGAATAGGCTTAAATCTTATGTTTAGATGGATTGGGGGCTCGGGAATTAACCAAAATACCCTCTTTAAACTTCTAAACGGAACTGGAAAATGTAACATTTTTCTGAACTGGTGGCCACTGCAACGCACCACTATCACGGTGGCTTACTAGAAAGTAGATGAGTAGGAACTGGGCGAACTCCGCAATGCGGAGCCATCGCGGTGCCCCTTTGGACTGCCATTTTGTCCACTGGCACGACGCGCCAGTATCACGTTGGGTTATTGGATTTCAGTAATTGGCAATTTCGACCTCTCTGCAATGCACCAATATTGTGAAGGTCCACTGGAATTGACAATTATGAAATTGTCCTTCACCGCGATCCGGTGGTTGCTCGGGTGGGACACTGTCAACTTAAAAATGCTCTAACTTCTAAACCGAGTATCGGATTTGGGCGAATTTGTTATCGATGAAAATCTCATTCAATTTCTCACACAATAAAAAGTCTAAATCTGGAAAATACCGCATGAAATAAGAGGTATTTTTCTTTGAAGCAAATCTTTGACATTCTAGGGATGGTTTTAAGCTAGGAAAAGTATGGGGCATTACAATTAAGTTTGCATTCCATGGATAGGGATAACCTCCATAGCATTAGCCTAGTTGAGATAGAGGTTGACCTGAATTCCTAAGACCATTAAATCTTTATGGAGGCATGATCTAAAATATGAGAAAGTAAAGGGTTAGAGGAAATTCATAGTAACTAGACTCTCTATCATGAAATAGAATACAAAGAAGGGAAATATTCCTAAATGCCTCGTAGCCTCCCCTTTATAAGTGTGGCATGCTACACACTCATAAATAGGACTCTATTCAACACGACTTGTAGACCCCCAATTACACTGAACCATGCTCTAATAAGAAGCTTGTCACGACCTGCTTCGAGGCCCTGGCCTTTACGGGCAACCTAAGCCCACTAAGGCATAAGATGATCCTTTACCCTTATATCAGAAGTATAGCTCTACAAAGGAATTGCAGAAGCCAACCCATAATATAAAAGATTTAAATAGACCATAAGAATGAAATTCATAATTCAAAGTCACTTTCAAAAGAACAAAAATCCAATACTATTTACAAATCCTCTATTCTTAAATAACAACTAAGTCAACTATGACACAGGCTATGCCAAAAGAAAACTAAAGAATAGCTATGATAAAATGACTGAAAAGTAACAAGGCCTTTCGGATGATAGAGGGATCACCGCTTTTCACCAGCTATCTAGTAGGATAATTAACAATCTAACACTACATAGGTTCATAAAAAAAGGCCTCTGAATCTATATCATGAAACAATGCAGTGTCTAGGGATGGTCATTATGACGAGTACTGGCATGCAACCCAAGGAAAGGGATAAAATATACATGTTTCAAAATTAGTCATGAAACACATGACCATACTTTATAATAATAATAATAATAAATAATTAATAGGGTAAAAGCAAAATAAAGATATGACTATTTAAACTTTAACCCTGAACTATGTAGCTTTTCATCATCATCTAATAACCCACGGGATATACGGGTTTGGTACTCCCCAACTAGCGGGGCCTTAGTCCATGCCTATCGTACGTGCTGAGATTAGGCTAAAGTCATAATAGACTAGAGCCACTATTTTATCTTTATGTTAAGGACACCATTCATCGTCCAATTAAGGTACGATATCCCCATGCCGACAAACATAGGGTTTGAGTATTGTTCATGAGGACCTACGCCTTTATGGCAAAACTGCATAATTCCCTTTTAAAGCCCAATTAAAACATTTTAAAAGAATTTTCCTAATGAGTCATTCATTAAGGCATTCCCACATTGGTCTCGTCATACCAATACTTGAAAGACATTCTTATTATGCCATTCCATACCCATTAAAATATTTAGGCTCAGAAGTTCAATTTAAAATCCATAATAATAGCCCCTAAGGGCATATTAAGACCAATTTAGACCTTCTTTTACATTATGCTTTTCCATATTTTAATTATAGATATAGACATCGGTGAATTCCTATTTAAAACTAAAATATAATATAGGTTGAGCTTTGTGACTTTATTATGCAAACCCATAAGTGTTGTTCAAACTATAATAACAATATCACCATTAATATGCGACACATTTCAATTAAAAATACCCCAATTAATACATAGAAATCCATTAAGACAAAAGGAACCCAAGTTAAAGTTTTCATAACTAAATTTCCTCAACCCTAGTTTAAATTAATTATTCCAAAACATGACACCATATAATAATAATAATAATAATAATTAAGATATAATGCGTTCAACATGCCTTATTAATGATGATTTTCCAAATAAATGCAAAAATATTGCCCCAAAGCTTGAACCCTAGTCTTAAAGCTCTCAATTTGAGTTTTTGAAGTAAATAATGACCCTTTTGGAATAATCTAGTCATTTTAAGGGCTTAGAAAGGTGTTTAATGAAGATAGGATGGTTTATTAAGTGGGAAAGAACCCAGATACTCCTACATATATTTTAAACAATGTATCATAGATGAAAAGGGAAGAGGTAGAAGTATAAATCCCAACACGGAGGCCCAGTATCATAGCATAAGGCCCAACATGAGGATTTACCCTCATGATGTAATGACTGGAATGAAGGTGAGGTAGTGACCTCTCGTAGGGTCTCTTGCAGTGCAGGGCCATTGTGAATCGCTCCCCTTGCGATGCATAGTCTATTTTTTATGACCAGGTCTCTCTCAATGAATTTAAACCCATCTTGAGGTATTCTACACTTGATCTAGGGACCGCGTTGACTTATTTTAAGCTTGATTTATACTCCCCAAACACCCAGGGTATTATATTTATAACAGCCATACTATATATGTGTAAAAAGTATTTATTAAAAAACCATTTAGAGTAAAAAAAATCTAACTGAAATGTATGCAGCTCTTTTTTTCATTTGGAAAGAATTTTGTAGCAATTTAAAATAGGAGTTTCTTTCAGTTTGTCCTTGTAGCTTTCCAATTTCTCTTTCTTTTATTTCTAACATGTCATTAGAGCTTTTTTCCTAAGTGATCTAATCAAATCTTGTTGTTTAGCTCCTTAAGTTTCTAATTTTCCTTGAATTTGCTTACTGGAAAACATCGCACTAGAAAATTAGCTAATGATAGGTCTAGTGATTTTTACAGGGAAAATTATCATATTTTTTATGTCAAGACGAGGGCTTATTTTAGTCTCTCATCTTATGGAAAGTTGTTAAGATGTGATATCTTGTTGTCCATCCTTTGACAGTAAATGCAACTCTCAATGAAATTAAAAGCACAATGAGTTGGTGACTAGATCTCTAAAAGCTCTCACTTGCATACATTCAAGTCTTACAGAAGTGATGTTTACAAGAATTATGGCTTCTGAAATAGCCAAAAGGGCCTGGAATAAGTTGAAGAAGGCATTTGAAGGAAGAAACAGAGCGAAGTCAGTTAGGATCTCAACTTTGAAAAGATAGTTTGATCCTTTGAAGATGAAAGACTGAAATAGTGTAAAAGAATGCTCTTGCAAGCTAATGGAGATTGTTAATCAGATAAGAATACTTAGTGAAAACTTTCTAGATCAGAAGGTTGTTGAAAAGATCCCGATCATCCTGTTCAAAAAATTTGAATAAAAAATCTTAGCTATTGAAGAATCTTTTGACTTGACTACTCCTACAATGGCTGAATTTCTCTCCAAATTGCAAGTCCAAAACCAATATGCAACTATGAGAATTAAAGGGATGGTAGAGGATGCCCTTTAAGTAGGCATAGATTCAAGCAGCAAAAGAAAGGCAGAAAAATCTTGTTAGATAACTCTGGAGAGGTAAAATTCATTAGAAACCAAGGTGACTCATTGACCAAAGAAAAACTTCCACCTTGTAGAATTTGGAAGAAGACAAGCCACTTGGAGAAGAATTGTTGATAGAAGTCAAGGAGGTATCCTATTCAATTTAGATATTGTAAGAAGTGTGGACACATTGAGAGGTATTGTAGGCAAAATAAAAATTGAAACACATTGATAGGTATTGCAGGCAAAAGTAAAATCAAAGTGGCCAATCATCCCTATGAATAAATTTAGTAGATGATGACCAAAATGGAAAATCAAAGGATGTATTTATGACATCAAACACATCTCATTTTTAATGATATAATTGGTATATCTATAGTATGTCCACAAGGCACATGTCAATTAATGAAAATCTATTTGTTATTTTGGACAGATCTGTTAGAACCAAAGTAAAGCTTGGAAATGGTGAGCTGGTGCAAATCCAAGGTAGAGGGTTAGTAAAATTTCCTATAGAGGAAGGTATGAAAATCATTAATAATGTTTTTTATGAGCCAAGTTTGACTCAAAACTTGTTGAGTATTTATCAATTGCTTCATAAGACTTATTCATATAATCTTAAGGATAAAAATATGTCATATATAATCTAAAAGCATGTGAAGTAGCTAAAATTAGCATGATTGACAATTCTTTCCCCATTTCATTCTATTCTACTAAAAGTTGCTCTTTCAATGTTGAATTGAGTGATACTTAGCTGTGGCATAAAAGGTTTAGACATTACAACCTTAGTTTATTGATGTATATGCAACCAAGGAATATGGTGCTGTCTTTACCTAAAATGGACATGTGTCGAGATGTTTGTGGGTTATATCAATTTTGTAAATTGCATAGATGATTTTTTACTAAAGGAAGTCTTTAGAGGGTAAAGGAAAATCTAGAGTTGGTTCATAGAAATATATGTGGTTCTCTGAGGAAAAATTCCTTGAGTGGAACCACATAATTTATTCTCTTTATGGATGACATAACTCGAATGACATGGGTCTACTTTCTAAGTAGAAAATCCCAGGTGTGTTCTATTTTCCATGAATTTAAGGCTATGGTTAATGAGGGAGTGGCTACTACTTGAAGTATATCAGGTCTAACAACATAATTGAATATGATTCATATTAGTTCAGTAAATATTGTAAAGATTTGGGTATTCAACTACAATTCACTGTTAGCTACACTCTAGAACAAAATTATATTTCTAAGAGGAAAAATAGAATAGTGATGGAGATGGTGAGATGCATGGTAATGGAAAAAATACTCAAATAATTTTGGATTGAGGCAGTTAATATCATAGCCTATCTTCTTAACAAATTACCAACTTGATCACTCCAAGACATGATGCCATTTGAAGCATGAAAAAGTATAAAGTCATCTAAAAGAAACTTGAAAGTATTTGGTTCGGTGTGCTTTATGCACATGTTCCTAATACTAAAAGAGGTAAAATGGATAGAAAGGAAAAAATATATATTTTTTTAGGTTATATCACAATTGCAAAAGGATACAGAGTGTATAATGTTAGTACTAAGAAGTTATTTATCAGTAGAGATCTTGTAGTGGAAAATTCTGGCCATTATGACTGGGATCGATGAAAGTAATTCAGATGACACTCCAAGTAAGCAAAAGAGTGTTAATTCTACGAGTCTTGTTTTTGGAACAAAACATGATTCCAATGTTGAATTGACAACTGATTCTTAGATTTAAAGATTAGATCACTAGCTCAAGTTTATGAGAAATGTAATTTTGCTCTTGTCGAACCTTTATATGAAGAAGTAACAACTCATGAACTTAGATTTCAGCAATGAAGGAGGAGATTTCCATGATAAATAGAAATGATACTTAGGAGTTGGTTGATAGGCTAGAACAAAAGAATGTCATTAGAGTTAAATGGTCTATGGAGTGAAGTTCAATCCAGATTGCTCCATCTTCTAGCATAAGGCTAGACTTGTAGTTAAAGATCATTCCTAACAACCTCGAGTGGGATATGGATATACATTTACTCCCGTTTCAAGGCATTAAATAGTAATATTTCTACTTGCTCTTGCATATAAGTGGAAATCTACCATTTAGACATCAAATTTGTATTTCTAAATGAATTGCTTAAAGAAGACATTTATATTGAGCAACCTAAAGTTTTTATAGTTTCAAGTGAAGAAGACATGGTGTATAAGCTTAAAAAAGCTCTCTACAAACTTAAAAAGGCGTTGAGATTTTGGTATAGCAAGATGGATACTTATTTGCTTTTTTAAGGCTTCAACAGAAGCCTAAATAAACCTACTTTGTACTTCAAATGGCATGTTGATGAGAAGTTGGTTGTGATATCAATTTATGTTGTTTATGTTGTAGTGTTATATTTTTATCTATGTAAGTACAATTTATTTTATTTACTTAATCTAATAAAATCTTTATTTGAATAGATCATTGTGTTAACATGCATGTCCTTTATTTATGTAGTTATTAATTTTCTATATGGAGTATTTTATGTCATACATGGAAGATTAAAATTTTCAATTCTTATAAGTTATAAATTAATGTTCACAATCAAAGATGAGGTAGGACAAATATCTTGATGATTGTAGCACAAGATTAAATAAAATTTTATCTTAACTATGGGAGTGGTAATATTCCAACTCCTTGTGCTAGTATATTTTGTATGTGAACGGACTAATTATTGATGTTTTTTTGTCATCTGAATATACATAAACAACTTCTCTAGTCTATTATATGTACTTATACTCTTAATCTTGATGTACTTATTTTGATCTATATTGTTTGATTTATTATTTTAATCTATTAAAAGGTGAGACTCTTTTATGAGTTAGTATATTCCTAATATATTGGATGATGACAAATCACTTAGTGAAATAATAATTAGTTGATAGAACCATATCTCGGGCTTGAGATAGAAGACAACCATTATGGTTGCTCAAAAGTTTTCATGTGAAAACCCTGCAGGTGGATTTTATACTTGTTATGTGAAATAAGTTACAAATTATAAATAAGAGATTAGACTAATCAATAAATTAAATTTTTCATAAATTTGATTTAATTAATGGGTGTCAGTAATTCTAACATGGGGAGTTAAATAAGATGTAATGATAGATTTTAAAAATAATCTAGGAGTGCAATTACAGATTTTTAGTGGAATAATTTATAATTTAATATGATATGATAATTCATTCATAACCAAATTAATATCATAATTGGAAGCCTCGGTTAATAAATTTGTGATCCTTACTATGCCTGATTAACCAATCAAATTCGAAAAAGAAAAGGAGCTATAAAAGAAGTAAAATTATTTTATTTACTGGTCTTCTATAAATAAAGAATAAAAAGAGTGAATTAAAAACTAGTTTATGGCATTATGACTGTATTAAGGATGAAAACATTTTTGGCTTTAAGTTGGTATTAAGGCTAAAAGCGTTTTTGGTGTCACGACTAGAGTAAAGGACAAAACATTTTTCCTCTTTCCCGTCCCTTATTCAGTTGAAATTGGAAAGAATAAAGGCTGGTTTTTAGAGAACCAAGATATAATTTCATAGAAAATAAAGAAAAACACTTGCCTACCCAAGTGTTTATTACAAGGTTAATCAGGAAGTAGTAGAAGGCTACCGACTTGGATTCTGTTGTAGAAAAAAAAATTGAAAGCTTCAATAGGTAAGTGCTTACTGAATTTTGTTTTAGTTTATGTTATATAGATTATATGTAAGCTATTGATCCTTTTTAATTGCTTACGTTGTGCATGTTCTAACAATAAGTATCAGTAGTCTTCTTACATATGTTAGATAGTGTAAAAGAAATTACATGATTGTTGTACATGTTTTTGATAATCCCTTTAGAAATCATGTTTTTGATGGTTGCTTATCATGTTATGGATGAGTTTAATGATTTCATGAATCTAGATTTATCATCCAGAAAACAAAAAAAGGAATTTTTACATGTTTTAAACTTAATTTTGTGAAAACTATTTTTCTTGATTAACGGTAAAACTATAATGAGTTTCGACTATTACCAACCATAGTCGTTGCTCACATGCTCTAACAAGTAGAATGGTGGTAAGGCAGAGATGCACGGGCAGTGAATCTCACCCTCACAAGCCATTTTGCCAGTAAATGCCTAAATATATTTTTTGAGTTAAGGAAAAAACTGTTAAGTTTTTTGAATTAGCCCAACAACCTTAGTTAATTACATGCCTTAATAAGTAGTATAGTGGTAAGGCAAGCAGTGCAGGCAGCCCTGCCGACCCTCACAAAATAGTCGTGTTGATGATTGCCAATTTGGTCAATTTTGGAGTTTTTAAATTTTTGACTAACTTTGAATGATCTGAAATTTGGTAGGTTCATTGGAAATGACCCACTGAGCAATACTGACAATCGCTATTATATATGCCCTTTTTTTGCCATTCAAAGTTGTTTTCATGGATTTTTTGACATTGTTGTGTTTTCTAAGTAATTAAAAATTATGAAAAAAATTAATTTTTGCACACCAGTGGTAATAGGGTTCATTTCTTATGCTTTATAGTGGTTAATTATAGTAGATAATATGAGTTTACATGTGGACATAGGTAATCTCCCCCATCGATAAACTTGTTTAGTATAGTACTATTTTTTAGTCTCTTATTTTTTAATGACTTGTATTAACATTTCAACCAAGTTACATGTTAGTTCAATAGTATAGATACTAATGAAATTTGATATTTATCTAACCTAAATCAATAGTTCACTCTCTAACTAAGTTGGTTTTCTTTTATCTAAGAGATAAAATATCTAACATTACATATCTATCTGCTTAAATGGTTAAGTTTCCCTGAGGATTCTTTCTATGTGCATGGATATATGTATGATGTGGTTTTTTAAAATTTATTATTCTACAAAATGTCTATGATCTTTTTTGATTATATAACAGATTATCCATGTCATAATTTAATTGCTTAACTTCCATCCTGAATCAAAATAAACCAGAAGGTCCTAACTACGGTGATTTAGAAATGAAATTTGGACATTGTTCTTACTGATGAGGGCTTTAAATTTGTGTTAGTTGATGAATGATATATTAATCCAATGGATTCCACTGATGATGAGACTAAATCCTATGATAAGTGGGTTAAGGCTGATGATATGGAAAGATGCTATATTCTTGCCTCCATGGAAAATTATAGCGGCATCAACATCAGTCCATGATTACTGCTTATGATATGCTTAAATCTCTCAAAAAGATTTTGGTGAGAAAAATTGTGTTACAAATCAGACGACCATGAAATCCTTCTTGACCACAAAAACGGATGAAGGAACTTCGATGAGGAAGCACGTTCTTAAAATGATGTATCTGTTAAATGAGATGAAAATTATTGGTGCAGTTATTGATAAGAAATCTCAGGAAGAGATGGTCCTATTAACTCTGTCGAACAGTTTTCAATAGTTTTGCTTAAATCATAACATGACTAAGATGGACTTGTCCCTTGTGAAATTGTTGAATGAACTGCAAGTAGCAAAAATTTTCCTTAAGCAACAAGCGCCTCCTGTGTCATTGATGGTTGACAAAGCTTAGTCTTCAATTTCTATGACAAAAGACGAAAAGAAAAACAAGAAGAAGACCTGTAATGTTTCAGGTGCTAATGGTGGTGTGGATAAGCCTAAGGGCAAGTGCCATCATTGCAAGAAACCAGGTCACCATGAGAAATAGTGCCCCTCTACATAGCAAAGATACAAAGGTACTTTTTCATATGCTATTGAAACATTTTTAACAGATGTTTCTACCCAGTTTTAGGCTATAGATTCAGGAGCCACTAATCATAGCTACACTTCTATGTTGGAGTTTTATAAAACGCGATGCCTAAGTGAAAATAAACTCAATGTGTTTCAAACAAATGGGGAACCAACAGCAGCCTTAGCTGTAGCACATATTTCAATTTCATTTAGTAGTTCTAGAATTTGGAATTTAAATATTGTTTTTTATGTACCTTCTATAAGGAGGAATTTAATTTCAATTTCAAAAATAATAGATGCTGTTATAATATTTATTTTGCTAATAATTGTGCAATTATTAAGTTTAGTTAGCATTTTATTATTCCTACTCCTAGAATACATGATCTGTTTGTATTTGGTGTTTCCCATAATATGCTACAGGTAATTGAACTTAATAATATTGATCAATCACATAAAAGAAAATTTATTTCAGAATTGAGTGAAATATATTTAAGACACTTAAGTCTAGGTTGTAGTAATATAAATAGGACCTCACGGTTGGTTTCTGATGAACCTTTGAGTTCAGTGAAAATGGAGGCATTTCTAACTAGTGAATCCTGTTTAGAAGGTAAAATGATCAAGATCCCATTTCCTTCCAAAGGGAATAGAGTTGGTAAGAAGTTAGAGTTAATTCATTCTCATTTGTGTGGTCCTATGAATATACCAGAAAGAGGTTGTTTTGAGTATTTTTTTGACTTTCACAAATGATTACTCAAAATATAGATACATTTATTTGTTGCGCCAGAAATTTGAATGCTTTAAAAAATTCAAAGAATTTATGATAGAAAAAGAAAAGCAACATAATAAACATATCCATATATTATGATCTGATTGTGGTGGTGAATACCTTTCTGCGGAATCAATTAAGTGCTTATCAGAAATAGGAATTTCATCTCAATATTCTACTCCGGGAATCCCACAACAAAATAGTTTGATGAAATAATGAAATAGAACTCTTATGGAAATGTTTAGATCAATATTAAGTTATTTAAATTTGACCTTTTCTTTTTGGGGGTATGCATTAGAAACAACAAATTCTATTATGAACTTAGTTCCTTCAAAATCGGTACCTTTAACTCCATCTGAATTATTGAGTAGGTGCAAGCTTAGTCTCTAGAATATTTGAGTTTGGGGTTGTTCATCTCATGTGCTAAAAGGAAAAAATAATAAATTGGAATCTAGGACAAAAGTGTGCATTAACAAAAAGGGGTTTATTTTATTATCCTAAGGAACAAAAGGTAAATTTTTCGACAAATGTCAGATTTCTTGAAGAGGATTATTTAATGAACCATGTTCCTAGAAGTGAAATCATTTTATAGGAATTAATATCGAGCAACCTACAATTGTGGAGGAAAATGTTTAGGGAAATATCGAGAAACCTGCTATCGTGCAGGAAGGCATTCAGGATGTTTGGAATTTAGTTCCAGATGTAGTAGATCCTGCAGTGACTAGTCATCATAGTTGGAGAATTATTTCAAAACCTTTGCGGTTTACGTTCTTGGAAAATCGTGTAATAGAATCGAAGGAACCTAAGACAGAACCCCTTTCTTATGCTGAAGCACTACATAACAAAGATGTTGAAATATGGATAGCTATTATGAACTGAAATAGGGTCTTTGTATTCCAATCAAGTCTGAGAACTTAAGAACACCTACAGGAGTCAAACCCACTGTTTGTAGATGGATCTATAAGAAAAAGAGAGGTGTAGATGGAACAACAAACTTTTAAAGCTAGGCTTATTGTAAAAGAGTATAATCAAAAAGAAGAAATTAATTATGAGGAAACTTTTTCACCAGTATCTATACTTCAATCCATTTTTATCCTCTTATAAATAAATGTGCATTATTATTATGAGATTTGGAAAATGGATGTCAAGACGACTTTCCTAAGTAGAAGTCTTGATGAGTGTGTTTATATGGCACAACCAAATAGTTTCGTGGAACATGGTAATGAGCATAAGTTTTATAAACTTACGATATCCATTGATGGATTGAAATAGGCATATAGAGCATGGAATACTTCTTTGAAAATTTGTTTAAAAATTTTGGTTTAATCAATGTTAAAATGAGTCATGCGTCTATACAAAATAGGATGGAGATGGAGTAGCATTTTTTATTTTGTACATTAATGACATCTTGCTCATAGGAAACAATGTGACCATGTTGAATTTTATTAAGGAGTGGTTGTCCTCTCCTTTTGATATGAAAGACTTGGGAGAAGCGGCTCATATCCTTGGGATGAAACTCATGCGAGATCACAAACAAAGATTATTAGGCTTATCTCAAGCACTTTATATTAATAGTATTCTTGAGGGGTTTGATATAAAAAAATCCAAGAAAAAGATTCCTTCCTTTTAGACATGGAATTACTATATCAAAGGATCAGTCGCCCATAATGACTGATAAGATAAAGAGAATGAATGTGGTACCTTATGCTTTTGCTATAGGGAGCCTCATTTATGCTATATTATGCACTAGACCTGATATTTGCTTTGTTGTAGGCATGGTTAGAAGATTTCATTCTAATCCTGGGCAAGAATATTAGACTGTGGCTAAGCATATAATCAAGTATCTAAAATGGACTACGGATTACATGCTTGATTATCACTCTGCGGATCTTGTACCTATTGGGTATACAGATTTAGATTTGTAGTCAGATAAAGATTATAAAAAATCTACCTTGGGATATTATTTACTTTAGGAGGTAGAGCGACTGTTTGGCGGAGTATCAAGGAATCATATGTTCCAAATTCTAGCATAGAAGCTGAATATATAGCTGCTTATTAGGTGGATAAGGAGGCTGCTTGGCTCGGTAACTTTCTGAAGAAGCTTGGAGTTGTTTCTTTAGTTCAAACACCACTCACACTTTATTGTGATAATACTGGTGTAGTTGCAAACTCGAAAGAACCACGAAGCCATAAAAGAAGTGTCATAACCTGATTTATGAGTCATGATGGCACCTACAGCATCCTCCAGTAGGTAAGCTAAACCATACACTGGAGCTACATGCAATGGGCTAACTTGGTGGAAAATGGCCTAAAATCCGGAAATTTACAAGTAAAGACTTAAAAAACAATAATACAATCATAAAGGTCTAATAGATAGGTAGAAAGTCAACAACCATCCCAAGAATTAGTAATGTCAATACAAGTGTTGCTATAAATAAATTATGAGTACTAAATAGTCAAATACAATCCGTCTCGATGATGAAAGACTAGACATAGATAAAAAGAAGGAAAAGGGTAACTCCGACTCCAAGAGCTTACCCAATCAACAAAATCAACCCTACATAAACATCGAATTAGCGGCGGCGGCAACAGTACTCAAATCTGCATAAAAAGGTATAGAAGTGTTGTATAAGTACCAAAACCATGGGTATTCAGTAAGCATCATCGATTGACTGAGCTAAATCATGATATAAATACGATAAGATACGAGATAAAATGGCTAAGTCGGAAAAAATAGGGCAACTCTAGTAATAAGTTCCGACACCATTGTACATAGATAAAAAAAATGCATACGAGATAATAACATACAAATCATAGCATTATAACTACAAGATTAGCCTCATAAGATAATAAGTGCGAAAGAATAAATTACCCAATGCAAGACCCCATAATCCTGGAGGGTACAATCAAAGAAACTAAGCAGCCGAGTAGCCATAAATAACCAAATTATCATGCCACAACCAAGAGTCCACCCAAACCATATCATCTTATGCATAATTCCCAATGTTGTACTTGAAACAAAACTCAATAGTATCATCATCATTATTCTCATTGCCGAACTTGAACCAGAACTCATTATCAAGATCATTACAACTGCCAAATTTGAAATTAAACTCACATTTTTAAACTGTACCAATGAATCATATTAACAAGACATACCGATAAACTAACCTAATAGATTATACCAATACTGCATCTATTATGTCATGCCAAGAATCATGCCCAATAGCCATGTCAATAGTCATAATTATAAATAATTTTAATATCATACCTATAAGTCACCAATCATATTTATAAGCCATTAATTATATCTATAAGCCACATTATATCTATGAGCCATATCATATCTATAAGTCATTAGTCATATCTATAAGCCATATCATGTCTATAAGTCACATCATATCTATAAACCATATCATATATATATGTCTTATCATATCTATACGCCAAATCATATATATAAGCCATATCATATCTATAAGACATATCATATATATAAGTCATATCATATCTATAAGTCATATCACATATATATAAGCCATATTATATATATAAGCCATAACATATCCATGAGACATATCATTAGTCACGTCAATATCAATATCATTAAAAATGTCAATAGGACATATATTAATCATATTTGGAATTCATACCAATAATCACATGTATAAGTCATTAATCATATCTGGAAGTCATATCAATAATCACATGTATAAGTCATTAATCATATCCGAAAGCTATATCAATCTTCACATGTATAAGTCCCAAATAATATCAAGAATCCATATTAATAATCATACATGAATAAGCCACATCATTAGCCAGATTTATAAATTATATCATTAGTCAGGTATATAAGCAATATCATTAGCGATGTCCAAAATTAGCATCAATCTATTAATATCCAACTAACATGCTCAATAAATATATTCACTCTCCTTAAGTCCCAACTGAACATTAATAAGGGTATAGCATGCTCAAATAAATCTACACAATTATCACAAGTCTTGGCCTAAGGTGGACCGAAGAGGCCCACTTCTAAACCCCAAAATCCATTTTAGGAAATTTCTACCCAAGACTAGGCTAAGGTTTCTAATTTCATATCTAGATGTTAAGTAAGTCATAAATAGACCCAAGATAGTAATTCTTCTCAAACATGAATAATTAAGGAAATCCTACCTAGAACAATAGCAACAAAGTCAATTTTCCTTAACTTAAGCAACTAAGGACAATTTCATCCTAAACATGAATAACTAAGGCATTTCCAATTAAAATATGAGCCATGAAACACAAATTCACCTAAGACATGAATAAAATCCAAATATTCTCATTCATACTTCAAACACCTAAATCCCACCCCATATCTAGCATAATATCATAATCATACTACGAGATAGTTCAATCTATGAAGAAGGTAAACCTAGCTTACCTAGGTACAACAATTTTACCCATTTTCCACCATTGTACTTTTGGTCAAAATTTATGTAAAAATCCCATGAGGGGCTCATTTACAAAATCACACATTCGAAACTAACACAACATCCTTCTATACTTAAGAAACCTTTATCCTAAAAAATGGGAGAATTTTGAGCAACAATGATGCTAAAATTAAGTCACTAAGCTTTTAAGGATTTCGCTAAATAATAGAGAAGCCAACCATGAAAATAATGGAACTTATCCGCAAATTCAATGCGAAATTGCATAAATTTATGATATTAAAGCTTTACAATCATCCATAATTGAGTCGATTAAGAACTCCCACTTTTTTAGGGTTTTAGATTCTAGAGAATGGATGAAAATGGTGAAAAATTGGGCTAAGTGGGTATTTATACCTTCATAGGTACAGGGGTACCGCTTAAGCAAACTTAGGGTCGCTTAAGCGATAATTTTTATCTAGTACATAGGTCTCTTACGTGATCAATAGATTGCTTATACGACACCTGGCTACTTGAGACAATGTCGCGTACGCGACATAAGTGTCGCTTAAGAGATAGTGTCCATGTTGTCAAGCCATTCACTTAAGCGATCAATTAAGTCACTTAAGCAATACTTGTTGTGATTTACCAGATCACTTAAGCGATCAAATTCATACCTTAAGCAATGCACCAACTCTATCTAAGACTTGGAGAAATTCCAAGTCTCTGCCAATCCCTCGAACTTCATCCGAAAACCTGTATGCACAAACAGACTATATTACCCCTTCAAATTTGATGTTCTGGACTCAATGGTGTAGTCAAAATTTTCATCTGAGGTCATTTCGATGAAAACTGGGCCTCACATCCACTTTCCATCTTTGTTAAATTCTAACCAATAGCCCAAAATAAGCTCGAGAGCCTTAGGACGTGAACCAAGGGTCCACCTAACCTAAAATTAACTTTTCAAAGCTGTTGGAACTGCTAGAATTGACATATGTGGTCATTTAGCTAAATTTTTACCCGGTAGCCAATTTTACTTCCTGAAGGCTTTAAAATAGGAAATTGGCTCTAAAAATAAGTAAACTGCCTGTAACTAAACTGTCCATTCCAGCAAGTCATAAAAGACTTAGGGCATCTATTGAAAAGCAGTAAATCGCAAAAATAAGAGAAAATACAGAAAATAACCTAAAAGGTCATTACAAGAAGTAAGCATGGTGAGAGAAAATATCACTTGATTTAGGATATAACTCAGGAGGGGTGATATGCAAGTTTTGAAGATTTAGTCGAAGAACAATTTGGCAGACCTATTTACAAAGGGCTTCACCTAAAAGGTTTTTGTCATGACCCGAACCAAGGCCTAGATGTGAAGGGTATCCCAAGCCCACCGAGGACCAGAGACCATCCCTTTAGACTACTCTAGTAAAACTGAGGACTCCTAGCAGTAGATAAATACCAAATTAAAGAAAGGTATGAAAGATAAACCGAAAGGTCTATTTAAAATCAATATACAAAACTATCTACAATACGAAAACCAGTACCAAAAAGCAAACACCATACCCATATCCAAAGTATCCAAAAAATCCTCTTACAAAACCAAATACCAATAAAGTGTCGAGACATGCCCCTGACTATTGATAAAAATAATTCTAAACAAGTCTGAGCAATAAGAGACCCAAACATGAATTGTAGACTTCCGATGTATGAAAGATGACCACTTCAATGTCAACTCACGAACTTCTCCCGAATCTAAGTCACTGTGTAGGAATAGTAGAAGTACTTCCAAATCCTATATCACATGAAGATACTGTGTTTGAAGACGATTAGCGGTTGTAGCGCTAGCATATAACTCAAGGATAAGGGAACAAATAATGCCATGGATGGTAATTCAAAGCCATTTAAATCCCATGCATACCATTAAATAAAAATACATATATATATATACACACACACACACACACCACATACCAGGGTAGGGAACAAGGCTTAGCATGGACATTTAAAATCCTAAACCTGGGATGTGTAGCTTAACCATCATAAAATCCACCCACAAGATATATAGGTCCAGTGTCAGCCCTTGAATGGGCCCTAGTGCGTATTAGCCACATATACCGGAGATATCATAGAAGGCTGGGGATTCCCTTGTACCCTTTACCCTCCATGATACATATGTACATAAACACACTTGGGGGATTCCCTTGTACCCCACAATCACATGGTCATTAAGACCAACCCTCACGTTAGCAAATATGAGTTTCCAGTATTAGTCCTTCGGTTTCACACTTTCACGGCTAGCTAACATAACCCCCATTAATGCCCAATTAAAACATTTAACACATAACCCATCCACTAATTTAGGGAGTCAATTAATAAGGAATTATTAATTGGTATCATCATACAAACTATATCTTTCGAGCAATGTCATTATCCAACACTTCAGGGATTATATCATACCTCGCAGACTCCATTATAAAAATCACTTGGGGGATTCCTTCGTACCCCTCAAGGTTGTCCTTATAAAAATCACTTGGGGGATTCTTTCATACCCCACAAGGTTTTCAAAACCATCGTTAACAATTTATGCAATGCATTAGTTGTAAGAAAGTAGACCAAACCAATTATTTTGGGATTCTGTTATACCCTTATTACTATAGTTTACAAAAATTGGGGAATCCATTATACTTCGAACTTTATTAACCTTTTTACACCAATGAAGTAATACAAGCGAGCAAACCAAACTAGACAACAAAATCATATTCATTGACGATTTCATAAACAGGTTGAGGGCACATTATTTCTAAACCATATACCAAAGCAAAATCATCAAATTAGGGATTAACTATGATCCCTCCATTTAATTACCATTCTCATGCATTCCACAATGTTCCAAAATCACAAATAAAGCACAAAGGGCTTCACATATCAAAACACTTAGATTAGACAGTGGGTTAAAAAAAGATTGAATTTGGAATTTCGATTGGGTTAATACAACGTATTAATCATACAAAATCGACGTTGTCTATTGCTCTTTAAAAATTTATATATATAATTTAATTTTTTAAAATAAAAAAATTATTAATTTGTAAGTAAATTAAAAATATCGAATATCAACGGATAATGTCATTATCATAAAGTTAATTTTTATTTGTTTTTAACAAAAGCGACACTGTCCGTCGCTTTTTGTAAAAATATAAAAAAATTAAAAATAATTAAAAATTACGACGAATAGCATTATTTTTCTAGAATTAATATTTTAACTATAAAAAATTATAGTGACACTGTCCGTCGCTTTTGTAAAAAATACAAAAATATTAAAAAGAATTAAAAATTGTGACGGATAGCGTCGCTTTTCTAGAATTAATATTTTTAAAATAAAAAATTATAGCAACAATGTTCGTCGATTTTATTAAAAATAAAAACAATAAAAGTTAAATCTAAAAATTGATGGACAACGTCACTTTTGAAAAATTAATTAATATTATTTTTAAATAAATAATGATGCTATCCATCGCATTTATTAAAGAAATATAAATTATTTATTAATTAGTTGGCACAATAATCCACAAAAAAAGCGACAGATATTAAGAGTAGATATAAAAGTAAAAATAACGAGGAAAATAATATGGCTTGATACAAATTTGGATTAAAAATGAACCAAATTGAATTAAAAAATTGCTTAAAATTGACATCAATTAGATATAAGGTAGACTAGAATTTAAATAAAATTGAGAAAATAATTGAATGGACTTAGGCTACTATTTAAATATAATAATAATAATAATAATAAATAAATATTGATCAACGGCTAAGATCTAAAGATTAGGAATTTAAGTTTAAACAATTTAATGGAATTTTAAAATGAGTTCAATTGGACACAATTTGGGCTAGGATTGTAATAAATTGGATAAAATTAGGTTAAAATTATTATAAATTGGCAAAATCAAGCCAGAAAATAAATAAATTAGAAAAATTTAAACTGACAAAGGTTGCGGATTAATACAATAATAATAATAATAGTAAAATAAATAAAATAATTATTCTCAAATTAGTTATGAATAAATTTTGTAAATAAAAATACGACACATAATACATTACTTTAAAATCAACGATAATAATAATTCGAATAACATTTATAAATTATGAATACAAAAATTAAAATTATTGATAATAATAATAATAACAATAAAAGATAATGTATTAGTTATTTACGAGTGTGAATACTAATTAAAATATTAACAAATTATGTAAAAATATTACATTTCAATTGATTATTTGCAAAAAATGACAATAAAAGTAATAAAATACTTTGTATATTTTTTAAATCATGAATATGACACATCAAAATTTGTTTGATACAATAATAATGTGTAAAAAATTATTAATATTTGAAATTAATGATTTTGACAAAACAACGGCCTAAAAGGAGTATCGGGTGGTCAAAAGTGGGTGTTAACACACATAAAACCAGAACCTTTGACTTCAAAATGATCGAGTGGGGACCTTTTCGAATGAAAAAAGTATCGAGTTTATAGTAGAAGCTAAAAAAACTAACCTCTGATTTCGAATATCTCTCAAACAATTGAAACTTTGATTTTCGGTCTTCTCCTTGTCTTCTTAGAGAAAATTTAACTAATTAACATTTCAAGTCACTATACTTAATAATTTTCAAGTAATTATACTTTATTATTTTTCAAGTTATTATTACACATTTAAAGTGACTATACTTAATCATTTTTAAGTCACAAGTTCACAATTTTAAGTAACTACACTTAACCGTTTTTAAGTCACAAGTTTGTAATTTCTAGTCACTACACTTAACAATTTTCAAATAACTTATTCACATTTCAAGTAACTATTCGATCTATTTAAGTTACCCAAGTTATCCGCACCTTACCCAAGTTATCCGCACCCCTTACAATTGGTATCAGAACCATGTTGTTTAAAGTTACAGAAGTAGTATATATTTGAATTTATTTGATTAATTTATTAATTATGATAAAATTAGATTTAGCTATCCACCAAAATATTATAAATATTGTTTAGATGAATCCACAAAAATATAAAGAATTAAAACAAATAATATCTAAAAAACGTAAAGAATTAAAAATAAGGATAGAAATACTACAGTATAACATAATTGTCGGAGTTAGTAAAAACTCAATAAATGCACAAAAAGAAGAAATATCAAATTTAGAATTAATAATAGATAGTCTAGAATATATATAACAACATAACCTATATACGTTTAAATAAAATGAAAAAAAGAAGAATTTATAATAGATAAAAAAACATATGAAAATCACGAAGGATTAAAAATAAAAATAGTATTCTCTAATTTAGGAAGAAGATATAAGAAAATAGGTGACACTTATATTTAAAGTTAGAAAAAGAAGAATTAAAATTAGAAAATTAGTTGGAAGCCATAGTAAGAATAGAAAGAGAAAAATGAAGAAATAAACAAAAAAAA
>NW_025836197.1:287233-299275 GCF_002878395.1 Capsicum annuum
CATCTGAATAATAACTATCTGAATTACTTCAACCACAGAAATCTATATTTTCTAATTCATCTTCTATCCAATTAGTACTTAGTAACTCATCTTCAAAATCAAATATTTTTTCCCATATTATTTTCTTTATGTCTTCTAATTCTAAGTCTTTTATGATATATAAAACAAATATCCTAGTTTCATCAGATATATAACTTGTCATATTATTCATATTATGCTTAGGTTTCTACGAATAACTTGGATGACTTGAAATTGAATTCTAGAAATTAAATGTTTTATCATAGTATTTATTAGTTGTTTGTTTTAATTTTAATAACTCTTGTATATTTTCATTAAGGAATTCTATATATTTTATATCCTTAGTTATCTAGATTTGTTTTCATTAGTTTTTCTATTAATTATATATTTTTCATATCCATTTTCCAATATTCTGAATATACGTAATTTATCATGATTGATGTGTAGGTTTGGTATGTAAGTATTTGTAAAATAAGTAGGTAGGTGAGGTACGTAATTTATTCTAGTCATAAAATATTTATCATATTTTTTCCAATATTATTTTTCTTATATCTACAATTTCTATATCCTTAAGTATATACAAAACAAGTATTTTAAATGTATTTACCATTTCGTCAAATAAATAAGTATTCATTTTTCATATGATGTTTTTTTCAAAATATTTCCTTCAATCATACACATAACAAAATATGATCATTTTAGATTACTGTATACTAAATTATTCTTAAAGAATATGTTCTTCGGTCACTATTAGCATAGTAATCTGGATACTTTTCCCTTAAACAGTGCATCTACTTTGGCTACTCCCCTATCACAGCTTTCTTGCCTCATCGGTTTCACCTTTAGGATGACATAGTTCTTTAGGGATTTTTCTCCTTTTCCACTTTGCTAATAAACCTCTTAACATGTTATTTTTCAAATAATTCTACTATAAAGTAACTAACATGAACTTATTTTATCATATCATGATTGTCAGGAATTTATGAATTTAGCTATTAATAATCATAAATATAAATACCTGTTCTGGTAAATCTGATAATTCTAGATTTTCCATAGATGTTTGATGATTCATAGCTTTTCCTTGGAAATATACTTGTTTTTATAAAATAATTCAAAAGTTTTGTGTACAAGAGAGGATTTTGCTTCAACTTATGAAGAATTACCCTTCATCTGCACGGATGCTCTTCTATTTATAAACTAAAAATGAAAACACGTATACTATTTTACTTTACACATGTCCTAATATAATTCTACAAAAACTACTTTACAAAAAGTAGAAATCAAAAAGTCTTAAAGGCTATTAAGACTAGCAATGATAGGTGCCAAAAAGTCAAGAGTAATAATGACACTCTAATAATGCTATACATTTTACGTAAAAATAAGTTAAGAAAAACTAACTATTCTTCCATATGTCGCTTTCTAACTTGTCTCCTTTGTCTTTTATTTCCCTATTATTGATCTGTTGTTATTTTCTTCTTGTCGTATCTACTACTTTTTTTATCTTCTTGCTATTGTAGCATCACATTTGGAATAAAGTTGTGTCTTCCACTACATCTGCTGCATATGTGGTCATCATATCTTTGGCCAACCTATTTACAGAATTGATCCATAGCTTTTTTTGAAATAATTTCTTTCGTAATAGATCTTGTGACTGCTAATTTTTCTGGCTTTAGGATCGTTATGACCTATTTTCTTATCTCTTCTCTATCATTTTCTCTAATATTTTTACAATTAGAGTAAACTAATAATTGATTTTTGTTATAGTAAATCCAAAATAGGTTTTGGTTTATATAATTATTTGCTAACTCAGTCAATATACTGCTAAGTCCAATAACTCTCTTGTTTCGATAGAAGTTCGGTATCTGATTTTTGGTTATCTCTTCTTGTTCGCATATTTCTTCAGGGATAATATAATCTCATGGAATTCCTATTTTGACAACAATAATTTTCTATTTTATTTCATCAAACAATATTTCTGCTGGTGTTGAGTAGAAACGAACATAGAATAACTGTCCCTTCGTAATCCTTTTATAATCCATAAATCTTTTGTGAATATTTGGAATTCCTGTTAACTCTTCTCCAGTAATAGTGTAAACTGTAGATAATAGTCCATAATAGTAACATGAAGCAATTAAGTTTGCACTGGTGCCAGGCAAAGCAATAAGTTTGTTATAGTTCTGACATTTTTGTGTAATATATCCTTGGTGTTGTTTGCTAAATCTTTACTTTGGATAGGTTTTGTATTTAAAATTTTTTGTAAAGTATAAATATTATCAATATATGTACGAGTGATATGGTTATAAGTTTACTTTTGTTGATTGAGTGATTCGAAATATGTGTGTATCTGGGGAGGTATAGATGACTCTGATTTTTGTATATTTGGTGTATATGGTTTTGAGAATATCTGGTTGAGGTTATAATTCTTTTTCTTTGGTGGTTCAGGTTTATTTTGAGTGACTTTATTCTTTCCTTTGGATACATCTCCTGCGCCTGCAGCTGTAACTGTAATTTCGTTAGTAATTTGAGTTTTTAGGTGTTTCTCATCGTCACCTTCTAGGTCTAGTTTTTTAATGTGCTCTTCTTGCACAGTATCTTTGCTAATAGCTTTTTCTTGTTTTTTTTTATAGTGCTTAACCTGCACTTTTACATCTGTAACTTTAGTAGTTAATGTGATAACTCATTCTTGTAATAACTTTATTTGTTCAAACACTTGTAATATTAAGTTTGTTTGGGTATCTTTGACATCAACTTCTTCCATTGGTAAATCAGTTTGTGTAGCTTTGTCTTGATATGTAATCTGCAATAACATTCTTGTCAGTCTTGATTACTTCAATCGTAAATGTAAAATTTAATATATTCAATACTAATCTCCAAATTTACTTCATTATAACTAAGTTTTGTATTTTTCTTGTTAACCACCATCGAACCTGGGTATTAGCTGTTCTCACAATAAATTTGTTAAATACAATATATGGTTCAAATGCTAATAAACATTTATATAATGAGCATAATTCTTTTCTATTTATTTTTGTTTCATTAAATGTTCCTGAATAATATCTACAATGATGTTCTATTTTTTCATTTTCGTACCTATATTTAAGTACTCCTCCATAACTATATTCACTTGCGTCTGCTTCTACTATATATGTAAATTTTTTATTTTCATCTGGGAATTGTAATTTTGGTAATTCTTTACAAAGTATTTTTATTTTCTGAACTTGTTTTTTATCTTCTTCGTTGTAATTATATTCTACATCCTTTTTTAATTTTTTTTTTGTAAAGGCTTTAGGTTTTCCGCTAATTTTGGTATATATTCTCTTACTTGGTTTACTAATCCTAAAAATGATTGTAATTTATTTTTTGTATCTAATTCTTCATTTGAATTTACTATATGTTGTTGCATTTTTACTCAACTTTTATCTATTTGTATTCCTTAAAACTCTATCTATTTTTTTCATAATTTCGGCTTTCTTTTCATTTAAACTTATTCCCAATTTTTCTATTATATCTGTAAATTGTTCTAATAATCTTAAATGTTCCTCTTTAGATTTTGTATATAGTAGTATATCATCTATGTATACTACACAATTAGGTAATTGTTTAAAATAACTATCCATAAAAATGTTGGTATCTACCTGGTGCATTTTTATATCCAAATTGTAATACGTCCATTCATAAAATCCTTGTGGTACCGTAAATGCGGTTAATTCCTTAGAATTTTCATCTAACTTTAAGTGGTAAAGTCCTGATTTACAGTCAAATTTATTAAAGTAGTTATATCCTTGTAGTTGTCTTATTTTTAATATCTTATTTGGTATTGGATAATTGTATGTCATAGTTTTTGCATTTAAATTTTTATAGTCAATATTTTCAAGTCATGAATTAACATTTCAAGTGCCAACACTAAACCAATTTCAAGGCATGAATTCACATTTTCAAGTGATTACACTTTACTAATTTCAAAACACAAGTTCACCTTTCACGTAACTACACCAAATCATTTTCAAGACGCTAATCCACTTCTCAAGTGACTACACTTGATCATTTTGAAGTCACTAGTACATATTTCAAAACACTACACTTGACCATTTTCAACTCTTTAATTCACATTTTAAGTGACTAAACTTAACCATTTTCAGGTCATGAATTCACATTTTAAGGGACAACACTAAACCAATTTCAAGTCATGAATTCACATTTTCAAGTGATTACACTTTACTAATTTCAAAACACAAGTTCACCTTCCAAGTAACTACACTAAATCATTTTCAAGTCACTAATCCACTTCTCAAGTGACTACACTTAATCATTTTGAAGTCACTAGCACACATTTTAATTCTCTAATTCATATTTCAAGTGACTAAACTTAATCATTTTTAAGTTATGAATTCACATTTCAAGTGACAACACTAAACCAATTTTTGTCACCATAATGAGACAACTCTCTCATCTATTCTTGTCAACATTTAACTAAACCAATTTTTGTCACCATAATGAGACAACTCCACCATAACTTTAGTGGTATTACCTAGATAACTGTAGCTTACACTAGACCATGAAGAAGAACAAAAACTATGACAAAACAATACCAAAATACTAAGCAGTAGAAAATAGCTTATAGTTATTGTTCAGTGTTAAAGTTCACTTTACAGTTTATACGAATAAACTGCTACTTGATGAACTTAATACCAAGGGTAGTGTTTGAAAAAAGTAAGAATTATCTTGATTTGCTAAAGTGAAACATATAAAATGGAAGAAGTATAACAAATCATCAAGGAACCCCAATATTTATCTTAGGTACAAGGATGTCTGTATCGGTGAACCATTAATGATTTATGATGGGGTAACTGAGAAACTAAGTACACAGATATGTTGGCTATCTAAGCTCCTATTTATGTCACAGTTGACTACACAACAACAATAAAAGGGAAAAAACTAGAATTAATGGAGAAGGATGTTATCATTGGACGAATGCCTATTATGCTAAGACGTTATTCTTGCGTATTGTATGGAAAATATGAAGAATAGCTAGCAAAACTTGGAGAATGTCCCCTTGATCCCGGAGGATATTTTGTTATCAATGGCACAGAGAAGGAAATTTCAATTCAAAAGCAGCTATCGAAGAACAGAATAATCATTGATACAAATAATAAAGGTTGTGTACAAGCTTCTGTTATTAGTACCTCAGAAAAAATAAAAATAAAAATGATTATAAGAATATAGAAGGAAAAGATATACTTAGTGTTGGAGATTTCGTCGGCTGTTTGGTAGTTGTCGGCGGCTGTTTCATGCGGCTATGGTGCGGATAGCTTGGCCAGCTTGTCAGCAGCAATGGCGATGATAAGGGTGGTTGTCGGCGGCTGTTTCACACGATGGTGGTGGTGCGAACAGTTTGTCGCCGATGATGGCGACGATGATGAAGGCGATCAGAGTGAACCAGAGAGAATAAATACAACTGAAGTTTTTTTGAGTTAGATTAGGGTTTTGGTATTTGGGTGTTTTTTATATGAAAAATAAGATTTAATATCAGCCGTCAATCTCATGCGATCGACGGCTGTGATTAAAATTGAAAAGAAAATTGAAAATTGCTTTAAAAATGAATCAAATTGAATTCAAAAATAGATTAAAATTGACATCAATTAGATATAAGGTTGCCTAGAATTTAAATAGAATTGAGAAAATAATTGAATTAACTAAGGCTGCTATTTAAATATAATAATAAATTATAGTAATAATAAATTAAAAAATATTATAATAATTGTTATTCTTATAAATAAATTACGTATGTCACATAGAATATATTATATAAAAAATTACCGATAATAAATTTGAAATAAATTGAACATAATAATAATAATAATAATAATAATAATAATAATAATGTTAATAAAAAAAATCAAGGTGGCATCTTTTGATTGTTTTCTCTCTGAGATTTTGAGAAAATGAATACAACAACTAACCCAATTTAGTTCCACAAATTGGGGTCTGTGGAGGGTATAGTGTATGCAGACCTTTCCACTGAGGTAAATAAGTTGTTTCCAATAGACCTTCGGTTCAAGAAAAATAGTATGAAGTTATCCAAATTTAAGAAAAATATTAGTGAAAATTGATTTAATATTGATTGTTGATCAAATATGATGAATGGTTGAGAGTAGAATTAAGGAGATGAGTCAAATTGGATTAGATATTGGGTTAAAAAAAGATTGAATTAGGGATTTCGATCGAGTCAAATTAAACACAATTGACATATATTGAGTATCAAATGGCTAAAATTTAAATAAATTAGGAAAATATAATTGAATTAGGTTGATATTTAATAAATATAGTAACTATATAAAACTAATATCAATAAATAAAAAAAATTATTATTTTAAATAATTAAGTAGGCTGCTATTTAAGAAATGTAGAAAAGACATAATAATAATAATAATAATAATAATAATAATAATAATAATAATAATAATAATAATAGACAATGTTTATAAATTATGGGCATGTATAATTGTGGAAATGATTTAATAAATATTAGAAAAATTATGTAAAATATTATATAATGTAAAGAATAATAATATAAAAATAAACTAACCCAATTTAGTCCCACAAAATGGGGTCCATGGGGGGTACAGTGTACGCAGACCTAACCGCTAAGGCAGATAGTTTGTTTCCAATAGACTCTCAATTCAAGAAAAATAGTCTGAAGCAGTCCAATTTTAAGAAAAAAATAGTGAAAGTTGATTTAACATTGGCTGTTGATCAAATATGATGAACGACTGAGATTAAAATTGAGGAGATAAGTCAAATTGGGATTAGAAATTGAGTTTAAAAAAGATTGAATTTTGGATTTCGATTGGGTTAATACAACGTATTAATTGTACAAAATCGATGTTGTCTGTCGCTCTTTAAAAAAATATTTATTAATCAGTAAATTAGAATATCAAATAGCGATGGACAGTGTCGTTATCATAAAGTTATTTTTATTTATTTTTAACAAAAACGACATTGTCCGTCGCTTTTTGTAAAAAATATAAAATAATTAAAATAATTAAAAATTACGACGGATAGCTCCACTTTTCTAGAATTAATATTTTAAATATAAAAAATTATAGTGACACCATCTGTCGCTTTCTGTAAAAAAATAAAAAAAAATTTAAAAGAACTAAAAACTGCGACGGATAGTGTCGCTTTTCTAGAATTGGTACTTTAAAATATAAAATATTATAGCGACGTTATTGATTGATTTTATTAAAAATAAATAAAATTAAAATTAAATCTAAAAATCGACGGACAACGTCACTTTTGAAAAATTAATTAATATTATTTTTAAGTAAATAATGACACTATCCGTCACATTTATTAAAAAATATAAATTATTTGTTAATTAGTTGGCACAATAATCCACGAAAAAAATGACAAATATTATGAGTAGATATAAATTTAATAATAACATAATATTCATAACGAGGAAAATAATATGACTTGATATAAATTTGGTTTAAAAATGAACCAATTTAAATTAGAAAATCGGTTAAAATTGACATCAATTAGATATAAGGTTGACTAGAATTTAAATAAAATTGAGAAAATAGTTTAATCGACTGAGGCTGCAATTTTAATATTACAATAATAAATAAATGTTGATCAACGGTTGAGATCTAAAGATAAAGAATTTGGTTTAAAAAATTTAATGGAATTTAAAAATGAGTTCAATTGGACAAAATTTGGGCTAAAATTGTAAACTTGGATAAAATTAGGTTAAAATTATTTTAAATTGGCAAATCAAGCCAGAAAATAAATAAATTAGAAAAAAATTAAATTGACTAAGGTTGTGGATTAATAAAATAATAATAATAATAGTAAAATAAATAATATAATTATTCTCAGATTAGTTATGAATAAATTGTGTAAATAAAAATACGACAAATAATACATTACTCTAAAATCAATGATAACAATAATTTGAAATAACACCTATAAATTATGAATAAAAAAATCAAAATTTGTCGACAATAATAATAATAATAATAATAATAATAAAACAAAAATAGACAATGTATTTTACGAGTGTGAATACTAAATAAAATATTAACAAATTATGTAAAAATATTACATTTCAATAGATTATTTGCAAAAAATGACAATAAAAGTAATAAAGTACTATGTATATTTTTTAAATCATGAATGTGATGCATCAATATTAGTTTGATATAATAACAATGTGTAAAAATTTATTAATATTTGAAATTAATGATTTTTACAAAACAACGGCCTAAAAGGAGTATCGGGTGGTCAAAATTGGGTGTCAACACACACAAAACCATAACCTTTGACTTCAAAATGATCGAATGGGGACTTTTGCAAATGAAAAAAGTATCGAGTTTACAGTATAAGCTAAAGAAACTAACCTCTAATTACGAATATCTCTCAAACAATTGAAACTTTGATTTCCAATCTTCTCCATGTCTTCTTAGAGAAAATTTAACCAATTAACATTTCCAGTCACTATACTTAATCATTTTCAAGTAACTATACTTTATTATTTTCAAGTTATTAGTACACATTTAAAGTGACTACACTTAACCATTTTTAAGTCACAAGTTCACAATTTCAAGTAACTACACTTAACCGTTTTCAAGTCACAAGTTTACAATTTCAAGTCACTTCACTTAATAATTTTCAAATAACTTATTCACATTTCAAGTAACTACATTCAAACGATTTACAAATAGTTAATTGACATTTCAAGTCACTATACTTAACTATTTTCAAAAAATTATATTTAACCATTTTCAACTCTCTGATTCACATTTCAAGTAACTAAACCTAATCATTTTCAAGTCATGAATTCACATTTCAAGTGCCAACACTAAACCAATTTCAACTCATGAATTCACATTTTCAAGTTATTACACTTTACTATTTTCAAAACACAAGTTCACCTTTCAAGTAACTACACAAAACTATTTTCAAGTCGCTAATCCACTTCTCAAGTGACTACACTTGATAATTTTGAAGTCACTAGTACACATTTCAAAATACTACACTTGACCATTTTTAACTCTCGAATTCACATTTTAAGTGTCTAAACTTAATCATTTTCACGTCATGAATTCACATTTCAAGTGACAACACTAAACCAATTTCAAGTCATGAATTCACATTTTCAAGTGATTACACTTTACTAATTTCAAAACACAAGTTCACCTTTCAAGTAACTACACTAAACCATTTTCAAGTTGATAATCCACTTCTCAAGTGATTACACTTGATCATTTTGAAGTCACCTTAAAGTGACTAAGGTTGCGGATTAATACAATAATAATAATACCAAATAAATAATATAATTATTCTCATATTAGTTATGAATAAATTGTGTAAATAAAAATACAACAACAACAACAGTATATTCCCACATAGTGTGGTCTGGGGGAGGGGGGTAAGATATACGCAGTCTATACCACTACCTCCGGAGAAGTGTAAATAAAAATACGACACATAATATATTACTTTAAAATCAACGATAACAATAATTCGAAATAACACCTATAAATTATGAAACAAAAATTAAAATTGTCGATAATAATAATGACAATGATAATAATAATAACAACAACAACAACAACAACAACAACAATAATAATAATAATAATAATAATAATAATAATAATAATAATAATAATAATAATTAAAAAAAAAACTAATAATAGATAATGTATTATTTACGAGTGTGAATACTAAATAAAATATTAACAAATTATGTAAAAATATTACATTTCAATTGATTGTTTGCAAAAAATGACAATATAAGTAATAAAATACTTTGTATATTTTTTAAATCATGAATGTGACCCTTCAATATTTGTTTGATACAATAATAATGTGTAAAAAATTATTAATATTTGAAATTAATGATTTTGACAAAACAACGGCCTAAAAGGAGTATTAGGTGGTCAAAATTGGGTGTCAACACACAAAAAACCAGAATCTTTGACTTCAAAATGATCTAATTGGGACCTTTGCAAATGAAAAAAGTATCGAGTTTATAGTAGAAGCTAAATAAACTTACCTCTGATTTTGAATATCTCTTAAACAATTGAAACTTTAATTTCCAGTCTTCTCCTTGTCTTCTTAGAGAAAATTTAATTTTGGTTTTGATTTTTAGATTTTTTGGATCGATTTTGGTTTTAAATTTTAGGAATTCGGTTAAACGGTTTGGTTTTTGATTTATTTTTAAAAAATTGGTTAAACCAAAAAATCAAAATTATATAAATAATATATATATATTCTATTATATATATAAATTTTATATATATATATATATTATTTTATATATTCAATATAAATAATGTTTTTCCATATTTTATTTTATTTCATCCATGTTGAGTTATTATATTTGGAAATGAAAAATAGGTTTTAAAAAAATTATTTTTTTCTAAAAAAAATCACCAATTTTAAATGCCCGGTCATGACAAAGAGAGACTCACTACTTTGATCTTCAAAACCGAAATAAAAATTTGAAATAACTGAACCGAATTTATAGAAATTGAACCAAATCGAATTTATTTTGGTTTGATTATGATTGTCATTTTCGTCAATCCAAAAATCGAAAAACTAAATCGATATTAAACAAGCAAACCGAACAAACAAATTGCCCACCCCTAATCTCATCATATATATAATTCTGAAACTACCTAATACTTTCAACTTAATGTAAAATAAAATGTTTTTAATTCTATTTAGTGATTATTATAGCTTATATCTCACACAAAACAACTCCTAAATGTACATTATATTGATTTATTATGTTGTCGTGCATAGTATGATGCCTTACAATTATATTTAAACTAACCAATAGAAACCAATAGATTAACACGCTCTATTTGAGCCCTTAGTCGTTCTGAGCCATATCTTAGGCCCACGAAATTTTACCTCTTTAATTTTTTGGTGATAACATAACGAGTCAAGCTAAGGTTTATTCAGCTCGGATACATCTGTGATACCATCTATATCAACAAACTAATTTTAATTTCTTGAGCATTTTTTGATTGATTGATTATATATTTATCTATATACCTACGGATTTACCTAGACATAAAATAACCGCTGATACATTTCCCTAGGTAATGTCGCAAGTACGAAATTTGTGCAATATGGTGCCAAATTTACCTGCGAAATTTGTTGAGAATACATAGTTCGCATGTAACAAATTCTAATGTTAAGGAATTTAAAATTTTTGCAGATAAATCCGCATTTATTTCTTGCGATATTTTCCCCTAGGTAAGATTCCCAAGTAATTGATTGTTTTGTAGTAGTGCATATCAATCATCATATGTATAAGTCACTAATCATATCCGGAATCTATATCAATAATCATATATGAATAAGCCACATCATTAGTCATATTTATAAATCATATCATTAATCAGGTATATAAGCAATATCATTAGCGATACCCAGAATTAGCATCAATCTATTAATATCCAACTAACATACTCAATAAATATATTCACTCTCCTCAAGTCTCAACTGAACATTAATAAGGGTATAAAATGCTCAAATAAATCTACACAATTATCACAAGTCTTGGCCTAAGGTGGACCGAAGGGGCCCACTTCTAATCCCCAAAATCCATTTTAGGAAACTTCTACCCAAGACTATGCTAAGGTATGTAAGTTCATATCTAGATGTTGAGTAAGCAATAAATAGACCCAAGATAGTAATTCTTCAAAAACATGAACAATTAAGGCAACCCTACGTATAACAGTAGCAAGAAAGTCGATTTTTTTTAACTTAAGCAACTAAGGACAATTTCATCCTAAACATGAGTGACTAAGAACATGAGCCATGAAACCCAAGTTCACCTAAGACATGAATAACTAAGCTAATTAAACCTAATTTATGGTTTTAAGATAGCCGAAATAGTCCAGCTAATCCAAATATTCTCATTCATGCTTCAAACACCTAAATCCCACTCCATATCTAGCATAATATCATAATCATACTATGAGATAGATCAATCTATGAAGA
>NW_025836197.1:302275-320902 GCF_002878395.1 Capsicum annuum
TAGCATAATATCATAATCATACTATGAGATAGATCAATCTATGAAGAAGGTAAACCTAGCCTACCTAGGTAGTGAAAAAAACCTAAAGAACTGGTAAATCATCAATTTTTCTTTCCGTGATGCTTCCTCAAGGTGCCACGCTATGAAAATCACAATTTACTCATCAAAATAAGAACACTGTTACCCATTTTCCACCATTGTACTTTGGGTTAAAAATTATGTAAAAATCCTGCGTGGGGCCCATTTACAAAATCACACATTTGAAACCAACACAATGTCCCTCTATGCTTAAGAAATATTTATCCTAAAAAATAGGTGAAATTCGAGCTATAATGATGCTAAAATTAAGTCAATAAGTTTTTAGGAATTTAGCTAAAGAATAGAGAAACCAACGATGAGAATAATGGAACTTATCCGTAATTGAATGTGAAATTATGTAAATTTATGATACTAAAGCTCTACAATCATCCATAATTGAGTCTTCTAAGAAATCCCACTTTTTTAGGGTTTTAGATTCTAGAGAATGGATGAAAATGGTGAAAATTGGGCTAAGTGGGTATTTACCCTTCCTATGTGCAGGGTACCGCTTAAGCAAACTTAGGGTCACTTAAGCAATAATTTTCCTATGGTACACAGGTCGTTTACGCGATCAATAGATCGCTTATGCGATACCTGGCTGCTTGAGACAATGTCGCGTATGCGACATAAGTGTCGCTTAAGAGATAGTGTCCATGCTATCAAGCCATTCACTTATGTGATCAATTAAGTCACTTAAGCAATACTTGTTGTGGTTTGCCAGATCACTTAAGCCATCAAAGTCATCACTTAAGAAATGCACCAACTCTATCTAAGACTTGGAGAAATTCCAAGACTCTGCCAACCCCTCAGAATTTATCTGGAAACCTGTATGCACAAATGAACTTTATTACCCTATTAAATTTGATGTTTTGGACTCAATGGTGTAGTAAAAATTTTTATCTGAGGTCATTTCGATGAAAAGTGGGCCCTACATCGACTTGCCATTTTTGTTAACTTCTGACCAATAGCCCAAAATAAGCTCGAGAGCATCAGGACGCAAACCAAGGGTCCACCTAGCCTAAAATTAACGTTACAAAGCTGTTGGAACTGCCATAATTGACATATGTGGTTATTTAGCTGAATTTTTACCCGGTAGACAATTTTAATTAGTGAAGGCTTTAAAATATGAAATTGGCTCTAAAAATAAGTGAACTGCCTGGTAACCAAACTATCCATTCCAGGAAGTCATAAAAGACTTCGGGCACCTATAGGAAAGCTGTAAATAACAAATATAAGCAGAAATACAGAAAATGACCTGAAGGGTCATTACAACAAGTATGCATGGTCAGAGAAAATATCACTTGATTCAGGATATAACTCAGAGGGGGGGATACTCGAGTTTTAAAGATTGAGTTGAAGAACAATTTGGCAGACCCATTTACAAAGGCTTCACCCAGAAGGTTTTTGTCATGACCCGAACCAGGGCCTAGAAGTGAAGGGCATCCCAAGTCCACCGAGGACCATAAACCACCCCCTAAGCCTACTTCAATATAATCGAGGATTCCTAGCAGTAGATAAATACAAAATAAAGAAAGGTATGAAAGATAAACTCAAAGGTCTATTTAAAATGAATATCCAAAACTATCTACATACCAAAACCAATACCAAAAGGCAACCACCATAACCATATCCAAAGTATCCAAAAAAGCCTCTAACAAAATTGAATACCAATAAAGCTAGTGTCGGGACATGCCCTTGACTATTTCTAAAAACAAGTCTAACGAAGTCTGAGAAATAAGAGACCCAAACATGAATTGTAGACTTTCGCTGTATGAAAGCTGACCACTTCAATGTCAACTCATGAATTGCTTAAGAATCCAAATCATTATGCAGGAAGAGTAGAAGTACGACTAAATCCTACATCACATGAGGATATAATGTCTGAAGACGGTTAGTAGTTAGAGCACTGACATGTAACTTAAGGATAAGGGAAAAAAATAATGCCATGGATGATAATTTAAAACCAGTCAAATCCCATGCATACAATCAAATGCAAATACATACATATACACATACATATACGCACCACATACCAAGGTAGGGAACAAGGCTTAGCATGAATATTTAAAATCATAAACTTGGGCTGTGTATCTTGACTATCATAAAATCCACCCATAATATATATAGGTCCAGTGTCACCCCCTGGATGGGCCCCAGTGCGTGTTAGACACACGAACCAGAGATATCATAGAATGTCGGGGAAATTCTTATACCTTTTTCCCTCCATGATACATATATACATATATACACTTGGGGGATTCACTTTTACCCCACAGTCACACGGTCATTAAGACCAACCCTCATGTCGGCAAACTTGAGTTTCCAATATTAGTCCTTCGGATTCACACCTTTACAGATAGCTAACACAACCCCGGTTAATGCCCAATTAAAACATTTAACACATAAGCCATCCACCAATTTTAGGAATCAATTAATAAGCCATTATTAACTGGTATCGTCATACCAACTGTAGCTTGCAAGCAATGTCGTTATCCAAACTTTAGAGGTACTCTATTTTAAAAATCACTTAGGGATTCCTTCATACCCCACAAGGTTTTCCTTATAAAAATAACTTGGGCGATTTCTTCATACCCTATAAAGTTTTCAAAACCACCCTTAACCATTTATGCAATGCATTAGTCTTAAGGAAGTAGACAAAACCAATCATTTTGGGGATTTCATTATATCCCTATTACCATAGTTTACAAAATTAGGGAATCCATTGTACTCCAAACTTTATTAACCTTTTTACTCCAATGCATTAATACAAGTGAGCAAACTAAACTAGACGAAAAAATCATATTCATTGACGATTTCACAAATAGGTTGAGGGCACATTATTTCTAAACCATATACCAAAGAAAAATCATCACATTAGGGATTAACCATGACCCCTCTATTTAATTACCATTCCCATCCATTGCACAATGTTCCAAAATTATAAATAAAGCATAATTATTGTATAGTAAACCATGGGAATGCATTTAACAGAACATATGTACAACTCTCAACCCATAGTTCAAAACCCATTATTAAAAGCATGAATAATAACCAATTTCATGTCATTAAGAAAATATAAGTTCAAGGGAAAGAGATATATGATTTAATTGCCAAGAAATGTAATGAAAATAAATCCCTTAGGACTCTAGATAATTACCTCCTTAAGTCCGAGCCTTGATTTAAAAAGAGGATTTTGAGAGAGAACAATTGAGAATAATAAGAATGAACTTTATAGGATGGAAACAGATGGAAATAGACCCTTATAGTGATTAAAAATTGTGTATGAGTGAAAGGACCTTACTATCCCTCCTCCCATTTAAGAATAACAAGACAACCCAAAAAAACACAGATCAATGGCATGGACCTTATCGTTGAGGCTAGCCTCCATGCCGTGGACCCTATCTTGGAGACCCAACCTCCATGACATGAAGCTATCATGGAGGATCACTGCCTCCGTGACCTAAAACTACCCCGTACTCCATCCAAAAATTCTAAAACTCTTCTAGGTTATCCTTTTAACATCCCCGAACATGATTTGGGTCAAAAATTAATATTTCAAGCATAGGAAGGCCAAAAATAAATTTCTCAAAATTTGAGGGTGTTACATTATCCCCCCTACAGGATCATTCATCCTCGAATAATGAGCTAGGACACGTTTCACATGAGACTAACTTAAATATACCAGAATTAAAGTATAAACCCGAATAATAACAAGTAAGGATGGAATTCATACCTTGAGCTTTTTCATCCTTAACATAGAATAGAAATGGATACTTAGCCTTCATATCCTCTTCCGCTTCCCAAGTGGCTTCTTCCACCTTATGGTTCCTCCAAAGGACTTTTACCAATGCTACATATTTAGTCCACAACCTACAAGCTTGTCTTATTAAGAGTACTATCCACTTAAAACAAATACTTATGTGTCTTATCAATAACAACATTCAAGCCTATCTTTACTACACCCACTTTACGGATCCCCTCATCAAAACTAGCAATTTCAATTACTTTTACCAAGACTTTCATCACATAATCTCCTCCTAATTATTCCACATAACAAGAGATTTATCCCACTCCTCCCGCTTCACTTATAACCTTAGCTAAAATAGCAACACCAAAAATTATACAGTAAAGATCAACCACTGTCTAATCTAAAACATTACTATGCTTCTGTATCCACTACTATCTTGATAGAAGAAGAGTAACTGAGGGAATAGACTACGAGCTTTAGAAATAGGAGTGCCAATATTTAATTATGATATATATTTATTGCACTACTCAAGGTGAGTATTGTGATGTAAGATATGATCCAATAAGCACAAAGGACTTCACATACCAAAACACATAGATCATAATTAGAGGGCCAAACCATGGATAAAGATTGTATAGAGAACTAGAAACTTACGCATAGATACCATTTGATACGTAGGATGTTTGTAGAATGTCCCCTTAAATCGATATAGAAGGAATTCACTAGAGTGAGAATAGATTTATCTTGACTCATCCCTAAAACTCACCACCATTAGAAAATTCAAGATTAGCATTATCTCTACCTTAGCTCAAAGGCCACTATCCTAACCTTGAACGTATATCCCTGATGACGTCCAAATAACACCTCCTATTAGATAATGATATGGTTGCTGTCAAAATATAGTAACCCAATAAAGGTTGGGGGCAAATCCCAAGGGAACATGTGGCTTTGTAGATCTCAGTAGTTGTAGTCAACGGGCAGAACAAGAAAAGTAAATTGGAGGAGGGGGTTGTGTAGTAATATCAAGCAGGTAACTATATTGGATTTGGTTGTAATAAGTATAGGTGAACACTAGGATTGAGTTCCCCTTGGATTCTCAAATACGTAGGCTTATCGTGAATTGTTGAACTAACCCAATACCTTACATGTAGAATCAATAAGTTATGTACCTTCTACAATGTTTTGGACGAGTAGAAGGATTTCACCTTTTACCTTTTGAGTCTTAGAATGTTGCCTTACTAACCCTTATATTGATCCCAATTAACAATTACCTTTTGAGTCTCTATTTATTAGATGATAGTTAACGGTTATTCACTATATTCCATTATAGCATGGATTGACAATTAACTTCAAATTACTATTTTCTTTATCTTTTCCTAGCCACTACTCCTCTTTTGGAGTAAGCAGCAATATCTAGGTGGGATCCTAATATGTGCACCAATTAAGAAATCCATCATAGTGAAGATAAAGCAATACATGCCATGGGTATTGGTTCTAATCAACAATCGCACTTCCCCTACTTTATTAATCCGCCAGGGTTTGCACAACCCTAGCTATGGGTTTTAGCTGTTCATGATTGTGAAGAAATCAATAACATTCATAGTTGAAAACATAGATGAAATAATAATAATAAAAAGTGTTAAAACACACAACCAAAATAGAATTAATCAACTAAAGTCAATTCAAGAGAATCCCAAGATCAAAATGGGATCTTGAAATTAAAATATGTTTATGAATATCAAAAGTGCATTACTCCTAATAAAAAGTGCATAAAGGTTATTTATAGTACATGAGGAAACCCTATAACTAAAGAACAAATGAAATAGGAGAAAACTAAGTTGGTGGCCACATGTGGTCTGTACTCGCGGTCTAGCTCTGGGCCCAGGTAGTACCTATGGTCCTGATACTAGGCACAAGTATAGGGAGCAAAAATCCTGTAAGTTCAACTCTTAGAATTTTGGACTTCTGGTACTTGCTTTGCCTATATGTGGTTCGTAGGTCCTACATGTGGCCACATATTGAATTGGTAAGTGCCAGGAGTCATATTTTTAGGTTTTCTTCGATTCTCGAACATGCTTTGATTACGAACAAGCTGGAAAACATCTTGAATATCCATAATTGCTCCAAAAAGTCACCAACACACCTTTTTTCACCTTTTTCACAACTTTAATATCCAAAACATGGTTTCCTGCAAAACATACCTAAAATGGATCATATCTAACAAAATTACCTTAGAAACCTGTATATTTTCCTTATTTTAAGTGCCGAAAGTGTTATATTTCTATAGCACATCAATCCTCTCACTAGGTTTATACGCACAACACTCCACATATAAACTCCCCTCGATAACTTTAATATATTAAAAAAACCAAACTCTTTTTAGGACATCCCTTTAAAGGAAACTAACTTAACTTCCTCCAATCCTCCAAAGTCATTGCCTTATAACTATGATTTCCATGGGCATAGACATCTATACTTCTAAACACTTAACACTCAATTTTAAACTCCTTAGAATACTAGTATTATACCTCTAGTATCATATCTTCATAACTTAACAAAATTTTGAAACTATACCAAGGGTTCACATAGTCTATCTATTTATCCCTTATTTCAGCTTTACATAACACCACATAACAACTCCCTGGACTTCTCTATACTAAAAAGTTTAAGAAATAGGCTTGGCATATATGGCACTCATAACTCAAGACCAAGCACGCTTTATTCTTATAACCTAAGTCTCTTATCCATCTAATAATTTAGCCACCATTTCTACTTCAACACTAGACCTCATGCATATATCATAATTACACACTCCAATATTTTATTAGTCATCAACCTAATCTCTGTCACACATTATAACAAGCCAACTAACTCTCCCTCCCACAAATCTTGCATCACAATTCATGAGCTAACATTATTATCACCATAATCAACATTTAAAGTTCAAACTTAGTATCTAACAATAATTATGTACCACCAGTAAAATACACCACACAGTGGGGTAACATAAGAAAGGGCAGATCCCGGATTAAGTATGCAGTAAACGTCACGAGAGAAGCGTTTTAACATACCAGTAGTGACATAAGGAGATGCCTCAGACTCCTAAAGGGTAGTAAGAGAATAGAGGTGGTTCCGACTAGTGTTGGAGACAGAAGTGGTACCCTTTGGTGCAGAACTTGATATCCTGGAAACCAAATTCTTATTTTCCCTAGTGGCAACCTTTGTGGGATACTCTATCCACATGTGACCCAATAGACCATAGCTACAACATTGATTCCTCTCTTTATCGCAATAACCATAATGTATTATACCATAAAACTGACAGGGAGGATAGGGTGGGGATGACCAAGCTCTACTAGTCAAAAAATAGTGTTCACCAGATGACTTAGGATAAGGAGCACTGATAACTACATAGGAAATCCCCCAGATTCCTCTTTTTAGCCCACTTTTTCTCCACCTAACATGATTTTTTTTACTCATCCCCTTCTCTAAATATTGGAATTTCTTATCCTACCTACCTCTTACCCTTGTCTGATTCCCTCTCCCACTAATAAGACCGAACTAACATAAATGAGAGATCACTGGTTTAACAGATGAATAGAATGGAAGAACTTGGCATTAGTTATATATCCTTGAGGTGACTGAGCATGGGTGTCACCATCTGAAGAAGGATCAGTGGAGATCTGTGGATCCCCTCGGGGGCAATTAGAAATAACAACCCTAGATTGGGTTTGTACCTATAAGTAGGATGATTTACATCCACATTATCCCCAAGAAGGATAGAAGAGCTTCTAGAAGCACTAGATCTTCGAGAAGGCATGATGTAAAATATGATTATTGGAGGTTAGAGAGTTTTCAAGACCATAAACTCTATAGCCCAAAAGTATCACAACAAAAAAGGAAAACATTCCTAAATACCTTATAGCCTTTTCCTTATAAGTGTAGTATACTACACACCTATAAAAGAGAGTCTACATGACATGGATTTGTGGACACCCCATGCCACTGAAACCTAGTCTCTAATACAAACTTTCTCATGACCCAAACTAGGGCCTGGCTGTGATGGACATCTTAAATCCATCGAAGATCGCCCCTAAGCCTATTCCTATATAACCGTAGACTCCTACCAGTAGATGAATACCAATATAAAGCAAGGTATGAAAAATAAAATTAGAGGTGTCTTTAAAATAATATCCAAAACTATCCATAATACCAAAAGGTAACCACCATACCCATATCCATAGTATCCAACAAACCTCTAACAAAATCGAATACTAATAAAGTGTCAAGACATGCCCCCGACTATAGCCAAAAATAAGTCTATATAACTCTGAGACATAAGAGACCAAAATATGAAATATAGACTTTCGATGTATAGAAGATCACCACTTAAATGTCAACTCATGAACTGCTTTCGAATCCTAGTCATTGTGTAGGAGGAGTAAAAGTATGGCCAAATCTTATATCGCATGGGATACATCATCTAAAGATGATTAGCGATAGGAGCGTGGAATCCAATATAAGGATAAGGGAACAAATAATTCTATGGATGATTATTCAAAACCAATCAAATCCCATACATACCATCAAAAGTAAATATATATATATATATATATCAAATGTCGGGGTAGGGAACAAGGCTTAGCATGAACATTTAAAATGTTAACCTAGGATGTGTAGCTTGATCATCATAAAATCCACCTATGGGATATATGGGTCTAGTGTCACCCTCTGGATAGGCCTAGTACATGTTAGCCCCCCGAATTGGAGATATCATAGAAGCTTGGGGAATTCTTTGTACCCTTCACCCTCCATGATACATATGTACATATATATATTTGCAGGATTCCCTTACTCCCCACAAGCACACAATCATTAAGACCAACCCTGACATTGATAAATATGAGTTTCTAGTATCATTCCTTTGGACTCATAACCTAACAGCTAGCTAACATAAACTCCATTAATGCCCAACTAAAACATTTAACACATAAGCCATCTACCAATTTCAGGAGTCAATTAGTAAGGTATTATTAAGTGGTATCGTCATACCAACTATAGCTTGCAAGCAATGTCATTAGCTAACACTTAGTGGATTTCTTTATACCCCATAAACTTTATTATAAATATCACTTAGGGTATTCCTTCGTACCCCATAAGGTTTTTATTATAAAAATCACTTGGGGAGATTCTTTCGTATCCCGCAAGGTTTTCAAAACCATCCTTAACCATTTAAACAATGAATTAGTTTTAAGTAAGTAGACCAAACCAATCATTTTGGGGATTTTGTTGTACCCCTATTACCATAGTTTACAAAATCATAGAATCCATTATACCTCGAACTCCATTATCCTTTTTACACCAATGCATTAATTAAAGTAAGCAAACCAAACTAGATAAAAAGATCATATTCATTGATGATTTTACAAACTGGTTGAGGGCACTTTATTTCCAAACTATATACCAAAGCAAAATCATCAAATTAGGGATTAGCCATGACCCCTCCATTTATTTACCATTCCCATGCATTCCACAATGTTCCAAAATCATAAGTAAAGCATAATTATTGTATAATAAACCCTCAACCCATAGTTCAAAACCCATTATTAAAACCATGAATAATAACTAATTTCATACTGTTAAGAAAATATAAGTTCAAGGGAAAGAGATACATGCCTTAATTTCCAAAAAATATGAATAAAATAAATCCCTTAGGACCCTAGATGATCACCTTCTTAAGCCCCAGCATTGAGTTGAAAAGGGGATTTTGAGAGAGAAAGATTGAGAGTAATAAGAATGAACTTTGTAGGATGAAAATTGATGGAAATAGGTACTTATAGTGATTTAAAACTATGTATGAATTAAAGGACCTTACTACCCCTCATCCTATTTAAAAATAATATGACAACCCAAAAATAACAAAGGTCCATGACATAGACTTCATTACAGAGACTATCATTCATGCCATGGATCCTATCGTGGAGACCCAGCCTCTGTGACATGGAGCTATCACAGAGGCTCATTGCTTCCATGACCTAAAATGGCCCCAAACTCTATCCAAAAATTCCAAAACTCTTTTGAGTTACCCTTTTAACATTCCTAAACACGATTTGTGTCAAAAATTGATATTTCAAGTACGGGAAGGCCAAATATAAATTGCTCAAAATTTGAGGGTGTTATAGTTTTTTATGAGCATGTGGAAGAAATAGGTGTTAAAATTATGAGTGCATGTTTATGAGTCTAAGTGGGAGATTGTTAGGATATACTATTAACCATGTGGTTTGTGTTAGTATTATATTTTCATCCCATGTAAATACAATTTATTTTATTTGATTAATCTAATAAAATATTTATTTGAATATATCATTGTGTTAAAATGTGTATCCATTACTCATATAGTAGATACTTTTGTGTATGGAGTATTTTAACTCACAGATGAAAGATTAAAATTGTTGGTTTTTTATAAGTTATAAATTAATGCTCACAATAAAAGATGAGGTAGGAAAAACATCTTGATGATTGTAGAATAAGACTAAATATAATTTGATCTGAATTATGGGAGTAGTAATATTCCAACTTCTTTTGCTAGTGTAACACCCCGCGTGTTTGAACATTATACTAGAGCTAAAATGATCCATTAGAAACTATATAATGAGTAAAAATTGATAAAGATTGAAGTATATAACAATTTGTAGAATTTTTGGGCAAATAACGTGCCATAAGTCACTCAGGGAAAACCTCGCATTGGCCCCGCATTGCACTAGTGTAATACCCTACATTTTTGGGCTAGTCTATAAACCATTGTTTTTACGTGTATAAGCTATAATCCAAGTGATTCCCATGTGAATACAAGTTTCAAAATCTTTATCCTCATGTTTTATTTGCTTTTAAGGTTAAAAATGTTCATAGGAATCACTTAGATCCAAGTTGAGCTAAGATCATTTGATTAGCTCAAAGTTTGATATTCTATTCTACAAGAGTCTACTTTAAACGTATATAACTTTTTATATACATGGAACTTTACAGCTCAAAACCCACCAAATTGTAGATAATTGAATTAGCTTTTCAATAATACCAATTTCACCAAAATTTGATACTCGAGTAAAAATTATGGCATTTTTTGTGTGAGGCAGTAAGCCAATGTGATCTCGACGCATCGCGTTGACTGTGCACTGACATGAAAAACTGAAGTGGATTCAAAGATGTTTTACATGTTAATTCAGTTCCTAAAAGGTCTAGGGACACTTTGGTAAATTCCCCTCACCCAAATACAACCATAACACTTAATTTTAGCCCCTAAAATATTAGATACATTATTAATCATCTTTTTTTCTCTCTAATAAAACCCAAGCCTCCTCAAAAACAGCAATAACTCCTTGAAATTTTCATTTAGAAAAGAATCAAGAATCAAGTTTCCTAATTCAAGAATGCTTTCATGATTGGGTTTCTCCTTCTAGATTAAAGCTTTAAGGTATGTGCGAGTTCATCCATAGGTCCTCTTTCAACCATAGAGCCCAAAACTCTAATTTCAAGTTTAAAGTTATAATCTTTACATGTTCCCATTAATTTTATTTATAAATTTTCATGAATCTCAAACTTATATTATGTTTCCATGAAATTATGAGTGATATTAAACCTTACATGTTTGAATGGTATTGTTTGCCAAATTTAAACTCTAACCGATGATTTTAGAGGTGAAATCATGCTATTACTACTATTTTTAGCTACTCCCATGCTTAGCCTAAACCATGAATTACAAGTTTTTGATGAAATGCCTACACGAATGATTTTGAACAAAGGCTCATATATCATGTACTTAGAGTTTTAGTTTGATTCCATGGCGGATCCTATATTCAAGATAATTAGAAATAATTCCTTATTTTAAGTTCATGTTTTCCACATGTTTGATCCTTACATGTTTGGAGGAAATGCCTATGTCCTATTTCAAGTGAATTTCATGTAGTTTCCCCAATTCACAGTGTTGGTTATGAAACCATGCTATGCTTTTATGTTTTTAAGATATTCCCATGTCTAAGTATTAATCTCCATGTGCTGATAGAGTGCCCATGTGAACTGAATAGGGTAATCATTACATATTACCATGTGTTCTCATCCATGTACAAGTCCATAACCTCCAAGTGTTTGACAAAATGTCTAAATGAAAGCATTTTTGACAATTGACTATTCTTATGCTATTATGAATATGCCATGATTTACTTTCATGCTATCGAGTCCTGGGGGTATTTAATACCCAACAATTTAGTTGTTTAACTAGAGCCAGTGTCACTTACAGAACAGTATCATTCACATCACGATTAGTAGTACTATTAGTTAGTTACAAAACTCAATAGAACTCAGTCAGTTATAAACCTCAGGAAAATCTCAGTAATCTTAGTATCATTCCAGTTTAGTTCAGTATTCAGTTCAAACCTTAGTAGTATTAAGTATTCAGTTCAGACCTCAGTAGTATTTCGTATTTAGTTCAGATCTCAGCAGTATTCAATATTCAGTTTAGATCTCAATAGTATTTAGTCAGTGAATAGAATTTATTAGTATTTTCGTCAGTCAACGAAACTCGGTAAACATAGTTTAGTTCAGTTAAAAAGTAAAAACAGTAATAGTTTAGTTAAGCCTAGTATGAACTAGGAAATTAGTTCAGTGTCTATTTATATGGGAGTTGGATTTAGCACCGAGTGAACCCAAGGATGGGGACTCACCTGTCTGCAGAGGGTGTGATTCTTACAAGTAATCCTTGCATTCCAGAACTACATAGCCAGCGTAGGTTGAGATATTAAACCTGCCAGAGGAGGGTTGATGAGGTGTTTTAACCTGTCAGATGAGGGTACCACCATTCTCATTAGAGTACCTTGCAGATACGAGTACCTTTTCAGTATCTTTACCCGTGGCATGGTATTGACACCCTTTCAACTGGTGTTATAGGTTGGACCCAAATCTTTTTAGAATGGAGCATATTGGTTAGATAATTACCTCTCACTATTTCAATTTTAGATTTAGTCTTAGAATAGAACATAGTCAGTGCTACAGGTTCAAGACTGTCAGATATAGTCATTCAGCCCTGTGCGGAACTCCGCTAGTTCCACAAGATCAAGACTATCAAAAATAGTCACTCAATTAATAGTATATCAGTCATCAGTAGCCCAGTTATTAGTAAACCCAGATATCAGTCACTCAATTATTAAAACTTAGTATTTAGTTCCAGTATGAGTCTCAGTTATAGTTTTAGTTACAGTCCCAATCACAGTCTCAGTATAGTAATCAGATCAACAACTAAGTTTAGTTTCAGGTTTGCTTGACCATAGAACACAATTATCAGTTATCTAACTATCAGTATTTCAGTAACTCAAATTATAGACTATTTTAGAATCATGTTATATACTTGGTTTTACATTCTCTGATAATACAGTCTTCACGAATTCATGCTCAGTTGCCTCATGTTACTCAGTCAGTCCCTTTCTCATATGCATAATACTCTACAGTTCCAGTCCAGTTATTTGGACTAAGTATAGTCCATTTTTACATACCCAGTATTCATACAGTATCTATGTGTTATCATATCCCAGCTTCAGTTATACTTATATCATTAAAGTAATTTTTACAGAAACTAAGTGTAGAGATTTACCAGCTTATCAGATCATGTTTATTACTCATGTTTTAAGATGTTTTCAACTTTTATTTTATTCCATCTTATTGGTGAGTCTACTTACACTTAGCATGCACGTTTTACGATGACATATAAAATCAGTTTTACTTATTGTATTTACCCCTGCATACTCAGTATATTCCTGAAGTACTGATCCACATATACGTCTATGTGGCTATATTTTCTTTTAATGTAGGTACCAGTTATAGCCTTTACATCTCGATCAGATAGTTGCAGATTCCAGCCAGCAGGTGATGAGTTCTCCTACTTTGGGAACTCCCGATAGTTTTAGTTCATGTACAATTCATTTACTTTCATGTGTATTGATTAGTAGTAGTTAGAGGCATGTCCCAACTATCTATAGTTAGTGAAGTAAAGGATTCATAGATGCCAGTCAGATCAATTATGTAAATTTCAGTTTTATCCTTCAGATTTATCAAATTGTAAAGCTTCATCAGTATTGTATCTATTTTAGATATTTAGTATGACTATGTTTCCGTACAGCAGAATAGTTATTTATTATGTGATAATTTAGTTGCTTTACAGTATACTAGTTTATGGGTTAGCTTGGGATCACTTGTGGTTCCAAGTGCCATATGACATCTCGGGATAGATTTTCTGGGTGTTACAAAATTGGCATCAGAGTACAAAGTTCAAGTGTCCTAGGGTGTTTATGAAGTCATGTCTAGTAGAGTCTTACAAAATGGTACAGAGATGTCTGTACTTTTCTTTGAGAGCCTACAAGGCATTTAGGAAATATTTCCCTTCTTTTAAGTCTCAGATCATGTAGTAGAAGTATTATCTAAGAAATTTATGCAGATCCTCATCATGCTCTATTCACGCTAACTCTACCTTAGTTTTGAGGTGACATAAACATTGACGCTTACATCCTTACAGATAATGTTTCCTCAGCCAGTCCCTACAGATAATTTTAGGATTACATGTTAGCTCAAAAAGTATCCCATCAGTGCCTTTATGTCTTAAATTTTGAAATATTTCATTCATGTTCATGAAAATTATTCATTAAGCCAAAGTCAGATGTGCTTTCAGATTTCTTCTGAGAATCCCTTTTTCAGTATGTGATCTAGAATTAGAATAGTGAACCCAGGAGTTTAGTAGTAGTAGAGTTGGGATAGTGTTATTCAGATTGCACAGATTATTTATTCAAGGGTCTAGTTGTACGAAAGGTGAATCAGTAGGCTTGAACAGTGTATGTAAGAATTTAAGTTTGTTGAATCGATATTAAGTATGATGGTGTGGATGAGTTTATCATTCATGTGTATTGTTATACCCTAGATTCTAGAGTAAAGTGATTGTAGTTCATTTTAGAGTTTAGTAAAGTGGCAACAAATTTGAGATATAGCTTAAAGATAAGGGGGAGATGATAGAACAAGTAACCAAGTCAGGTCCTCAGATTCTAGTAGTAGTGCTAGTGGGTGTATAAAAGTAGTAAAGGAGGATGATTCCTAACCTATTCTTATCTCAGTACAAAGTTTTTTAGCCATCACGATATCTACTCATGCCTAACATGTCAGATCCCTCATCACAACTTATATTAATGCATTTTATAGAAAAACTATGTACGCTTTCAGTTTCTAATATGAAGAGTTCCAGTTCACTCAGCAGTATAAATCATGTTCCATGGAATCATGAACTCCAAACTCAGGTCATGCAGCTCATGACTCACGTACTCATGTTTTACAGTATGATCAAATCCAGATACTTATGCTTCACTCATAATGATCAATAAAATTCAGTTTATGTCTTGGGTGTCCTCAGTTCGAACCGCTCTGACGAATTCATGTCATTGATACTTTATTCCTCAGGCCTCAGTTGAGTGTCAAAGTTATTCCTTCATGCATTAAGTCCTTATGTTCTAACTTTCAGTGACCCCTTCTTATGTTATGATTAGTTGAGATTCTATATGTGTTTTCTTAGGCTAGTGTATGAAAGTTTTAGGGATAGAGGTTTAGAGAAAATGACAAGATGCTTTTGTGGTTGTTTGACTACAAGTTCATGTGTTGTTATGAAGATAGGCTTGAATGTCATATTGGTGTACAAGTAGAATGTATAGTTGAGTATAATATTTCTGTATAATTCATGCATCAGTTTAAGATCCCAGATATTCAGTCATATTTTAGTCAGTAAGTTTCATGTGCATCATCTTAGTCTTTCTTTAGTATTTTTGCCAAGTCAGTATCATTCGAGGGACGAAGTATCCTAAGGGGGAGATGTAATACCTCGAGTATTTATGTCTTGAATCTTTTATATCTTCCTCAAGAAACAAGATCCATATTGAAGTAATGGTTACTCATCAATTGACTCTCTCATTTCTATCTTAGCCTTATAATCATTCTCATGTCAGTGCATGTATTCACAAAATCAATTTAGGTCATGATATTCAGGTATATATCATGTTTCAGAATTAGTTATGCAATCATGTTTTCAGTCATTCATGTTCAAAATATGATTTTAGTTACCTTCATATAGTACTCTCAGTCTAACCAGTCTCATTCGAGGACAAATGTTCCCAAGGGGGAGATAATGTAATACCCCACATTTTTGGGTAGTCTATGAAACGTCGTTCTTACGTATATAAGCTATAGTCCAAGTGATTCCCATGTGAATACAGGTTTAAAAATCATTATCCTCATGTTTTATTTGCTTTTGAGGTTAAAAATATTCATAGGAATAACTTAGAGCCAAGTTGAGCTAAGATCATTTGATTCGTCCAAAATTTGAAATGTGTATAACTTTTTATATACATAGAATTTTACATCTCAAGACCCACTAAATTATAGATAATTGAATTAACTTTCTAATGATACCAATTTTGCCAAAATCCGATACCTGAGTGAAAAGTAATGGCATTTTTAGTGTGAGGCAGTGAGCCGACAATCTCGATGCATCGCGTCGACTGTGCCCCAACACAAAAAACTGAAGCGGATTCAAAGCTGTTTTACATGTTAATTCAGTTCCTAAAAGGTCTAGGGACACTTTGGTCAATTCCCCTCACCTATATACGACCCTAACACTTAATTTCAGCCCTAAAAATATTAGATACATTATTAATCATCTTTTTTTCTCTCCAACAAAACCCTAGCCTCCTCAAGAACGCCAAGAACTCCACCAAATTTTCTTTAAGAAAAGAATCAAGAATCAAGTTTCCTAATTCAATAATGCTTTCAAGATTGTGTTTCTCCTTCAAGATTAAAGCTTTAAGGTATGTGGGAGTTCATCCATGGGTCCTCTTTCACCCATGGACCCCAAAACTCAAATTTCAAGTTTAAATTTATAATCTTTATATGTTCCCATGAATTTTATTTATAAATTTTCATGAATCTCAAACTTATATCATTTTTCCATGAAATTGTGGGTGATATTAAACCTTACATGTTTGAATGGTATTGTTTGCCAAATTTAAACTCTAATCGATGATTTTAGAGGTGAAATTATGCTATTACTTCTATTTTTTACTACTCCTATGCTTAGCCTAAATCATAAATTACAAGTGTTTGATGAAATGCCTACAAGAATGATTTCGAACAAAGGCTCACATATCATGTCCTTAGAGTTTTAGATTGATTCCATGGTGGGTCCTATATTCAAGATAATTAGAAATAATTCCTTACTTTAAGTTCATATTTTCCACATATTTGATCCTTACATGTTGTGAGGAAATGTCCATGTCCTATTTAAAGTGAATTTCATGTAATTTCTCCAATTCACGATGTTGGTTATGAAACTATGCTATGCTTCCGTATTTTTAAGATATTCCCAAGTCCAAGTATTAATCTCCATGTGCTTAATAGAATGCCCATGTGAATTGAATAGGGTAATCATGTCATGTTACCATGTGTTCTCATTCATGTACAAGTCCATAACCTCCAAGTGTTTGACAAAATGTGTAAATTAAAGCATTGTTGACAATTGACTATTGTTATACGATTATGATCATGCCATGCTTTACTTTCATGTTATCGAGTCCTAGGGGTATTTAATACACAACAATTTAGCTGTTTACCTAGAAACAGTGTTAGTTATAGAACAATATCAGTCACGTCACAATTAGTATTACTATCAGTCAGTTACAAAACTTAGTAGAACTCAGTCAGTTATAGACTTCAGGAAAATCTCAGTAATCTACGTATTATTCCAGTTCAGTTCAGTATTTAGTTCAGACCTTAGTAGTATTCAGTATTCAGTTCAGACCTTAGTAGTATTCCGTATTTAGTTCAAACCTCAGCAGTATTTAATATTTAGTTCAGACCTCTATAGTATTCAGTCAGTTAGCAGAATTTAGTAGTATTTTCGTCAGTCAATGAAACTGAGTGAACATAGTTCAGTTCAGTTAAAAAAGTACAAATAATTATAGTTTAGTCAAGACTAGTATAAACTAGGAAATCAGTTCATTATCTATTCAGATGAGAGTAGGATTCAGCACCGAGTGAACCAAAGATGGGGACTCACCTGTCAGTAGAAGGTGTGATCCTTAGAAGCAATCCTTGCATTCCAAAACTACGTAGCCAACATAGGTTGAAACATCAAACTTTCCAGAGAAGGATTGACGAGGTGTTTCAACCTGTTAGATAAGGGTATACTATTCCCATTAGAGTACCTGCTAGATTAGGGTACCTATTCAGTGTCTTTACCCATGGAATGGTATTGACACCCTTCCAATTAGGGTTACAGGTTGGATCCTAATTTTTTTAGAAAGGGGCATGTCAGTTAGATGATTACCTCTCATAGTTTAAGTTTTAGATTCAATATCAAAGTAGAACTTAGTAAGTTCTACAGATTCAGGACTATCAGATATAGTCACTCAACCTAGTACGAAACTCAGCTAGTTCCACCAGATCAAGATTGTTAGAAATAGTCACTTAGTTAATAGTACATCAATCATCAGTAAACCAGTAATTAGTAATATAGTTATTAATAATACCAAATATTAGGCACTCAATTATCAGAACTCAGTATTCAGTTCAAGTATGAGTTTCAGTTACAGTCTTAGTTATAGTCTCAATCACAGTCTCAGTCTAGTAATCATATGAACAACTCAGTTTATTTTTAGGTTTGCTTAACCATAACATACAGTTATAAGTTATCTAGCTATCATTATTTCAGTACCTCAGTTTACAGA